>NC_084510.1:16749309-17049309 GCF_024500385.1 Phyllopteryx taeniolatus
CTCGTTCACGCATGCTTGGCTCACATCCTGTGGCTGTTTTTGTGTCATAATTCCACACAACAAATGCTTCCAAATAACAGAAGATACAACTGGACCTAAACAAACCTTTAATGACTGACCCTGTTAATGCTAGAGTGACGTCGTAGCTAATGTGTGACTTTGTGTATATAGGGGTGAAGCCGTACGCTTGCTCCATGTGTGACATGAGGTTCTTCCAACGTTACCATCTGGCAAGACACAGCCTCACTCATACTGGTATGCGTCTACTTATACTAGCTTCTCCGGAAGATGTTTGTAGAACTGCCTCCACTCCTCAACTCGTTAAACAACAGACAGTAACGATATCATAGTATCTCAGTTGACTTTCAAATTTTTATTACGCTTGAAATGGGAGAAAGAATGAAGATGTATCCAGACATGTTCCGACAGCCAAATATAAAATAATTGTAGCATTACTTGTACACGTAAATGTATGAAACGTCAGCTTTTCCCCCGCTGAATGCTCTACTTTGTTCCGCGCAATTACTTCTTTGTCCCTAAAAACAATACTTAGACACATTTTAATGTGGTGGACATGATTTGGGCATATAATTGCACACAGCAAAACAGTTGCTGAGAGGATATGTGGATGTATAAGAAGAGCTACCGTGAGGGAAGAGTTGATGGTTCTGATTTGTTGTGTTTCTAGCTCATACTGACATACTTTTTGTGTGTAGGGGTGAAGCCATACGCTTGCTCCATTTGTGACATGAGATTTTTCCAACGCTACCACTTGGCAAGACACAGTCTCACTCACACGGGTATGACGTTGCTCTTCCTTGATCCAGTTAAACCTTCATATTGGCCCAGTAGTCATTAACTCTTCCTTATTTCTAGAATGATCTTAGACATATAGCATAGTAGTGCTTGTTAAAAATGTTTAAAGTTAGAAATCTTTCAACTCGTATTGTGAAAGACTATAAAACAATAGGTCAGTGCGTGAAGTGTCGTGCCACTGCCTTTGGCATGTCTGGATACATAATAACTGGGTGTGTCCCATTGAGATCATTGTGGTGTTTCGTTTTACTTTTTGCAAAAAATTTTGCTCTGTGTGTACAGGGGTGAAGCCATATGCTTGCTCCATGTGTGACATGAGATTTTTCCAGAGATACCACCTGGCGAGACACACTCTCACACATACGGGTACATGTTTATTCTCAACCCCTCTCACCTTACCACACAATGGAGTGTTCCAGTGTATAGGCCTCACCCTACCTGTCAGAGCACTGAGTCACAAACGCCTTTCCACTGCACGATACCTACACGGCTCAACTCTCTATTGACACTATTTCCACAGTCAAAACCAGGTACTATTTTCTGTTCATCATCAGCCAAGGTTCCAAGCATGACGTGACGAGACCATATTGGGTAAACTGCTGCAGATTTGTCGTTGTTGGGTTTTTGTGACATTTGGATACCGGGCGAGAAATCACGAAAATCAACACACATGCTAATGTTAGCATACCCTGTTGCTGTGCTTTAGCTCTGAACGCTGCAGTGTTATACTCTACAGTGTCCACTTTGCTGCAGCAGTCTGTTTTCTTGCTGCCCTCCAGCCTCCTCTCGAATAAAGTCTCCATTATTGTTTGTTAGAACAAGTAGTTATGACTGATGCATTCAATGATGCCAGTATTTTTTTTTTTAAAGTGGAAAACCGACCGATCCAAACAAGCCGAGGCGAGCCGTGTAGGTGCTACACAGGGGAAACGCAGCTCAAGGCGAATAAGGGCCTTTTGATTATGTCGAAATCTTTCATTATTTATTTTTTTCACTTAATTTCATTGTATCGGCATGAATGTGTGACTAGGGACTTGTTAGTCATGATAGTATAAAGAGTATGTATTGGCCCCAAAACTGACTTGTACATATAAAACTACATTTCTGTTTATAGCTGACAGGAGCACTTTAATAAAGTTTGGTACTGTATGCATTCAGGGGTGAAGCCGTACGCTTGCTCCATGTGTGACATGAGGTTCTTCCAACGTTACCATTTGGCAAGACACAGCCTCACTCATACCGGTATGCTGCATTTGTTCCCCTTTTACTTTTAAACCTTTAAAATATAACCGACCGATGACATCTAACATATTTTTTAAGTCCCATTTCCCACAATAACGTCGTTATGTAATTGGTGGAAAATTTCCACTACAACTGTAGGCTTTGTTGGAAAACTGTCCACTGAAAAAATGTCCCTCTTTTTTATTTAAAACTGTAATGTTACCATAACATGTGTATCACTGACACCATCAATAAGCGGGCACATTACACAAATGAAATTTAATGGCAGACATCAATAGTCTTAACTACCAATAAGACAAGTTCAATTTCTCCAGATTGATTCAATATTTGGCTGCTTGACCATTGAAATGGTTCATTTGCAGCAACTTCTGCTCAGAAACCGTTGACACCTGACTGCATTGAGAGTGAACATTATTAAAGTAGCTCCTACGATTATATCTTGAGCTTTGCTTATTTGTAATTATAAAACTTAGATTATGATGTCTGCCAGTTCTTTCTGGCGTAATGTCTCGCCCACGATAAATTTCATAGCATGCTGTTACAAACCATCCAATTAGCATGTCCACGTCTTTTACATGTTGTGTTTTTTAGTTGTGAAATACATCTAACCTTCTTGTGTTCCATTCAGGAGTGAAGCCATATGCGTGTACCATGTGTGACATGAGGTTTATTCAGCGTTACCAACTGGAAAGACACAGTCTCACTCACACAGGTATGTCCTTTTTATTTGAATGTGACATGGCTCACACCACCATGGCCATATGCCTTAAAATTTATTTACTGCCATTGACGGCTATATGTCCATGTTAAGAAATTCTGTTACTACACCTGTCACAATGTAGCCAAACGATTGTTTGTGGATAGTCAACTGTGTACTTCACAAGCACTTGTATAGTCTGATGGTAATGAAAGTTCCCCACCTACTTTGCCTCTGACAAAGTAAAAATGATTGTATGTATGTATGTTTTTAGTTGTTGTTTTTGTTGTATTGTGGCATCATACATAGAAGAAGCTCACCCTATAAATGAAGATAATGTTTGATACATAGACCTTTATTTTTAGCCATAGACATTCTTGTCACATCAGATAATTATTTCACCATCTTACTTGGCAGTAAATCAGTGTGAGGGATTATACAAATGATTAATTTTGGTTAGTTGTTGGGCAAAAAAAAAATTGTAATCAGTATGCACAACACTCCACACAGGTCAATTATTGTGTCATTTCTCATTCATTTTACTAACATTGGCTATGGTCACTTTTGTCTTTAAATTTATTTTCACAGAAGCATAAATTGACAGTCTTAATCGTATTGTATCATATTTCAAAATGTTTTCCAAAGTATCTGTCATCATACCCTTACATTTTGTCAGATTTTAAATTGCAGATGTTACGTTCTTATATATTGTGAATAGTTTGCCAACTGCCTAAAATTGTCTAACCTGCGATCAGCGTTGAAAAATAAATCTGTCGAAATTAGGCAATCTCTCATTGGCTATTGTGCTTGGTGTACTGTGTCCATTTAGGACCTCAATTATTTCTTTGGATATTCAGGTGTCAAGGTTTGCAGATTGGTTTCTTTTCCTCTCAGGATGATTTTTTATTGTCCATCAACATTTTGAAATTCGAACACTGACTGTGGAATTAGCAATCATAGTCATAGAGAAAAGTCATGTTCAATTGGAATGGCAGACCTACTTCCTCACCTGGTGGAATCTCTGCAGCAAACTAAGCGCTGATGAGTACAACCAAACTTTACTAAAGAATTAGTAAAGTTTAGTGGCGATCATTTTTGGCAGTTGAATAATTTCTTTTCCACGCTAAAGCTGGTACTTTGTGTGCATAGGGGTGAAGCCGTACGCTTGCACCATGTGTGACAAGAGGTTTTTTCAGCGCTACCACCTGGCGAGACACAGCCTCACTCATATGGGTATGCGCCTGCCAATCTTAAGACAGTCACACCATTGGGATGCTGCAACATCTGTTAAATGTCTGTGTTCTGACACATTGTTGATGGGGCAGATGTAGTGCATTAGCACCAATGATATGGGCTCGTGTAATGTAAGTGGATCAGAAAATAGTATATTTTTACACAACCACCTATTTAGTTCATACTTTGCCCATGTAACTCATGTTAGGGTATGACATTGGTTATTAACCACAGACATCAATTTATCCCAGATTAGTTGACTTAAATCCATCAAGATTTCTTGTTTCTTTGTGGCAGAGACACAAATTAATGCTGTTGATGCTCTGCATTTAGGTGTGAAACCTTATGCTTGCACCATGTGTGACATGAAGTTTTGTCAGCGTTACCACCTGGCGAGACACAGCCTCACTCATACTGGTATGGGTCCGTACATCGTGCCCAGTACATTCTGTGTGCACCTTCCCATTTGTCACTCCACTTTAGGAACTCACTCATTTCTCACGCATCGTATCTGATACTGAGGATTTAAGGAATTCTTCTTCTTGTCTTTCTGTCGGCTGGTTCCTGTGATGTTTGAATGCTATTTTTGTAGTAGAGAATACATTTATTCCTATAGTTGTGAATACATTTACTATCCTTACTGTCAAAAATGTATCAATTGCAGGTCAGATTAGCAGATTAGCTACAATGTACTGCACTCTGTATTTATAGATAGGTACTGCATATAAGAGACAAATCAATACGGCTAGTGGCTGGTATTAGTAATATAGTAGTAGTAATATTTTCATTCGCTATATTTTCTCTGGTGTCTTTTTATCAACCGTAATTGGAATTATGCATATGCTGTATTTGGAAGACTACTGTTAAGTAATGTTGCAATTAAACATCGGCAGTTTTCAAACTTCACAAACATGGGCACAGAATGACTCTCTGAAGAGGTAAAGGCAGTGGCCATGTTGTTTGACAAAAGCAATACTTCAAGCTTGTGAACAGTGACAGCCTCTGAAGAGAGTTTGTGTTCAATTTTATCGGAATCCGACTTCCGAAAGGTAAAATCTTTTTACACAATTTGCGATAGCTTTAGAGACACCGATTGCTTGTCAAGCATGTCAAGTATTTGTAACTTTTCGGAGGCAGCAAAATCCCACTGACCGGTTCATAATGAATGTGACAGACATTTTTTTTAAACAGTTTCTGTTGGTTTGTTTGTGATGTTTATTAGTTTTCCATATAATTAGATAGATAGAGCTCAAAATTTAAAGCCACATCTACTAAATCCCCGATGGCAGGAAAAACAGGCAGAAATGTCAAAGGATGAGATATTGTCATTGCATTAATTGGGAAATGTGTGGTTAATAACCAATAGCTTAGGTATGTTTACATAGTCAAAACTGCAAAGTGAAGCAAAGTATTATAACGTTGCTACTGTGCATTTAGGTGTGAAACCTTATGCTTGTACCATATGCGACAAGAGGTTTTTTCAGCGCTACCACCTGGCGAGACACAGCCTCACTCATATGGGTATGCGCCCACCTTATCCATGACACTTAGTCACACTTGACTTACATGACATCACACAAAGCATCTGTGCTGGATGCCTAATTTCTATCACGTCTGTAAATACATCTTAAGCATACAGCTGTGGGTCATTGCTTCCACCATTTTGTATAGAGATTGGTCATGAATAAAAAAACAAGCATTCAATTTTTCAAAACGATAGCTCTAATTACTGAAAATGTTGGTTTACAACCCATCAATTTTAAATTGAGAAGTACATTGCATCACTGTTGGATTGTGAACACCAAAAACCAAAGTGTGAAAGTAATACCTGTAATACTCTGCGTTTAGGTGTGAAACCTTTTGCTTGCACCATGTGCGACATGAGGTTTCTTCAGCGCTACCACCTGGCCAGACACAGCCTCACTCATACTGGTATGCGTCTATACACCTGCCCCTCAATCTTGTTGAACCCTTATTGCCCATCAAGCTTTAGCGCACACAGCCTCATTTGAAATACTTGTTTTTCTTAAAGGCAAAATGTGTAAAAAATGTAACAGTCGTGTTAACCTTTGCAGTTAAATGCAATCATCCTCAAGAAAATGGAGCTGGTGTCTTAGGATATTGTAGTGTGTTTTCACAATGCAACAGTTACAGTGGGACTATTACTGCAGAGATGCCAACTCTCCTAATTTCCCAGAATATCCGGGATGATGGAAATCAGCCCAACTCTTAACGTTACGGACACGAGTAGATCCTTCAAATTCCAAAATAATGCATCCTCCATTTTCTCTGTGTTTTCTCACCACACAGTGTGCTCACACAATTGTGAATTTAGGCCGCCCTTGCACAGGACCAGACACATTAATTATTCTATGACATGTCTATGTTGCGAGCTCACGCATGCATGAGATGATGGGATTGCACATGAATTCACAATTAGACTTGATTACTAGTAGACATCCACAATGTTGGCAGTTGTGCCAATTTCTGCCTCTTAGGCATTCTGGGAAGTCGGTAAGATTGGCATCTCTGTTTCTGGCAGATATTTGCATGAAATAGAGTTGAGAAACGTGCCATATTTTTCTGTTGCTGTTGATGCAAACTGCAGTACTGCAAAACCGCTAAAATACACCGCAAAGAGGCTGAATGAAATAGGTTTTTGCATGAATTGGCGACTGTGTGGTTAATAACCAATAGCTTCGGGATGTACTGGCAAAGAATGAAAATGGAGCGTAAGTCATGTAACATTACCACTTTGCATTTAGGTGTGAAACCTTATGCTTGCACCATGTGTGACAAGAGGTTTTTTCAACGTTATCACCTGGCAAGACACAGCCTCACTCATATGGGTATGCACCCGCCCACCTAAACAGTGACACTGACCAAACTACAACATAGATGATGCTAATTAGACACAACGCTTAGTTTATGAGGGTAATTGGTCGTGTGTCAATAAGTGTTTTCTGTATCACGTTTGAATCGCAAACACTAAATAAAGAGTGTGACATCATCAGCTCATGTTGTGTTAGCTGTGGATTTGAAAATTGGGCAAACACAACTTGAACTTGTTATTCATTGGATTGATTTCTAGCCAAGTGAGAAGTGGTTAACAACCCATCAATGACAGTTTTATTAATCGATGGATGACTGAGTCGAATGACAAGTTTTGAAAATTAATATATTAATGCTCTGCGTTTAGGTGTGAAACCTTTTGCTTGCACCATGTGCGACATGAGGTTTGTTCAACGCTACCACCTGGCGAGACACAGCCTCACTCATACGGGTATGGGTCCGTACACCTACCCCTCTCATCTTTCCAGTCACTCAGTGTGTTTGACGCAATACTTACCAGAAATATTTACCCATTTAGACCGGTCTCTTCAATTTTAACTAAAACGTTAGCGAAATGTCCGCAACGCTGTTATCACATGCATTCATTGAAGCTAATGGCACGTCAAGCCAACATGTTTTTATCGTCACACATGGAAATCTCCTAACATACAACTTTAGATCTCAGCTAGAGAGCGTTTTAGAAGTGGATTTGTTTAATCCTCCATCTTGTTTTCCCGCTGGGACTGTTTCACAAGCTGACACAGTGGGAAGCAATTACACCAGCGATGAGTGCATTAGATTGTCTTAGCATTGTTCTTTTCTTCAATTTTTAACACAAATAGAAACAATACATTTGTTTTGGACCCTCTCTGAACTAAATGGTGTAGCCCATTACATTTCTCATCATTTCAGTTACAAACTTTTATTTTTGCAGTTTAGTACATATTTAGTACACTCCATATTTAAAAATGGAGTGATTCTTTTGGCCTGAATTGACCCTTTATAGCACATTCATTGAAATACTATAGTGGTGCCTTGAGATACGAGTGACCCGACTTACGAGATTCTTGAGACAGGAGCCGCCGATCGGCCGATTACTTTGCTTGGACTTGCAAGTGCAAACTTGAAACAAGCGCTCAATGATGGCAGATGACTCAAATTACTTCGCAAAAAGCAGCAGTTTGTCAGATAACAGTAAGTATTCAAAAAAAACGGCTTCAATTGTTTATTGCCACTCTCAGCTAAAGGTTACTGTTGAACGAAACATAAAACAAAGACAATTAGACCTTTATATAAAACAACTACATAGCCTTCGCTAGCTTAATGCTAAGATACAATTAGAAGGACCATAGGTACATGGGCTAACAACAAGCATCTATGTGTCGGTGTTGCTACCCTTTAAGCAACGGATATCTGACCACAAACTGTGCAGCAACACATGTAGACAGCTAATGACATTACTCACAGGCATATATTCTTTATTCTCTGCAAAGATTAACTAATATTACTAGACTTTACGCTGATCTGATCTGTGTTATTGGTATCGGGCGATAATTAGCATTTTATGCTGATCGGCTTTCATGTCATAATTCCCCAATCCGATCAATGACGTCATCGATCGGCTCCGCACAAGACATTTAGCTCCACGTCGCTGTTGCGTATGAATCCAAAAGCTAGTTTATTTTTAGCCTTGTCACATGTCATGTGGCGCAGTACTGTAACTATCTGACGGCCAATAAAGTTTTTTTCTATCTTGTCGGTTAAAATCACGTCATCGGTGTGGGACTATTTTGCGGTGTCCCAGACAAACAACACGTAAGTTATTTGCAGTCTGTGCACAACTGAAGTACATTGTGGGGAACATCATCTAAATGCTTCAACACAAATTTGATCGGGCACCTGAAGAATGTACACAAGGAGGAGTATGCCACGTTCAAGCAACGGAGCGTGAAAAAATAAATAAAAGGAAAAGCCAAACTGACGCAAACTCTGGACAACACCCGTCCATATAGCCGGGACAGTGAGAAAGTTAGAGTAAGCGTGTCATTAACAGTATTTATTGAAGTAATTTAATTGCAACAAAGTAATTTAATTACAGTAAGTTAGCACCCATTTTTTCTGTCATGTTGTAATGTTGATCTGACCTAAACTTATGTTAGTGACCAATCCTTGAATGCCCCCTAGAGGTCATTAGACCTAGTGAGGATAAACGATACAGAAAATGGATGGCTGGATGGATACAGTACTCAGTATACAGTACACAAGTATATACAATAAATGAACAAGTCATAAAGTACACAAGTATATACAATAAATGAACAAGTCATTTAATGGACACGTTGCTCCATCTTGTGATCGGGGATCGGTTATCGTTTTTTTTAACTTGCTGATCGGTGATCGGCCCCAAAAATCCTGATCGCGTAAAGCCTAAATATTACTGCTGTACTGAGATTCCGAGAGAGCTGCTGAGCCTCCAATACAGTGTATCCGTATGACTATCTACTACTGCCCCCAGGTGGCCAAGGTGCAGACACGACAATGAGCAGCACAATGTGCATTGAAGGAGACAAAAATTATTATTTTTTTAATTCAATTTAATTATGTTATTACTATATGTTATTATAAAAATGTGCATTGAAGAAGACAAAAATTATTATTATTTTTTTTTCAATTTAATTATGTTATTACTATATGTTATTATAAAATATTAAAGTGTGAGATTTTTATCAAAAAATTCATTGCAGTTTTTTTTGGGGGGGGCTGCTGGAACGGATTAATGGCATGTCCATTCATTTCAGTGGGGAAAGACAATTTGAGATACAAGTGTATTGATTTATGAGTGGGGTTAGGGAACAAATTAAACTTATATCTCAAGGCACCAATGTACAATTATAAAAAAAATGTTAGCTTTTTTTTTAAATTCATCATCATAATGTGTATAGTAATGATATACCTGTACAATACACTCTTCTTTGATTATATTAGCCTTCACTGATTGACGAGGAGAAATCACAGGGCTCTACTACCTTATAGTGAGGCATCATTTTGACCTCAGTTGACCAAATATGGCCCCTTGCCCTCAAAGGACTTCATAACCGATCAAATTTGTATTAATTCATGACGCTTATCTGGGACTTTGGGAGAACAAAAGTTAGGTTTGTTAAGAACATATAGAACGGTCATTGTTTATCTGACGCAGTGCGCTTGACATATTTTGTGTTCCAGCTGTATTCCCATAGTTGCATGTGTGAACATTTCCGCATTGTGTGTGTGTGGCAGAGGTGATGTTGCACGTACTTGACCTTGTGTGGTGTGTGGCGGGAAGGGGAAGGCCTAATCCGCTGCTCTGTGTGTGTGTAGGGGTGAAGCCGTATGCTTGTTCCATGTGTGACATGAGGTTTATTCAGCGTAACCACCTGGAGAGACACAGCCTCACTCACACGGGTATGCGTTCCGTTGCCGCGTCCCCTCCCACCACTGCCGCTCGCACCCCCCGACGCGCAACCTCCACTTTGATGGGATGTTGAACCAGCATCACACGCAGCGCAGATGTTGTTGCGTACATCTGGGCCATGATAACCACTCTGACCTACACATAATGAGTTGATGACCAGGCCTTTTTCTAATCATAACACTCAAAAGTTACAGATAAGGCTTTTTTCCTACTTATTATTGCTGCAATGATAGTCTTCAAAGTTTGACACACTTTAGTGGTGTAAGAAGACAAAAATATTGACGCATTGACTCTGTTGTGTGTGCTTTTTGCTAGGGGAGAAGCCTTTTGCTTGTGACATGTGTGATATGAGGTTTATCCAGCGCTACCACCTGGAGAGACACAAGCGTGTGCACAGCGGCGAGAAGCCTTACCAGTGTGAGCGCTGCCAGCAGGTAGGCACAACATTTATGCTTACTTTATTCGTCAGTAATTATTAGAAAGTAAAGCTTTTTTTTTTTACATTAGGTTTAAGTACTTAATTTTTTCTGTGTAGTTTTTGTGGTTTAGTTGTTTTTTTGTTTTGCTTTATTTTACTAACTTCCAAGATTAAGCGTTCCCACGGGTGCTTGAAACAGTGTTAAATACTTTCATGTTACATTCTCACAGCCCATTAATTTAGGGATGAACATGACAACTGCATGTACAAAAATGACTATCTTTCATAGATTTCGTCTTTTTTTTATCCCACTAGTTTGTCTTCTTTTTAAGAAACAAAGGAGGCAGACCAAAGCAACCGTCACAGTTTTAACAATCTGAATTATTATGCAATATAAACACCTATGGGGCTTTTTATGTGAGAGCCTGTTTAAATGCTGCTGGAAGTTGTGTTAATACTGCAAGCATGCCTGTCAAAATGTTATTTTCCAAATGCTGCAAAAAAAGGGCAAGTCTGACTTTGGATGCACATTGAATATTTCACTCTGTGGAAAACTTGAATTAACAAAAGTCCACTTTGTTTTCCGATAGAACTTTTCAAGGACAGACCGTTTGCTGCGGCACCGTCGGCTGTGCCAGGGCCGTGGCGTAGCAAAAGTGGAGAACCAACCGTGTTGTGAACCCCGCCAATATGCCCAGGAAGCTCCACCCGCTCCCCCGACCTGGAGCCCCATGCACCCCCCTCCAGGTCGGCTGGCCGTCTGACATTCCACGTTCGCCCCGTCTATGTGGCCGCCAGACACAGGACCGATGGACGGGCGTGGCGCTCGCTCTGTGCTGAATGGCTCTAGCACAGACTGACGATGCAGCTCCAGTCTTGGATTACTAATAACTGCGGGACATTTGTTCGTTTGGTTTTAACTGTTTCTTTTCTCGCCTCCATATTTTTTTAACGACAAGACTTTTCTGTGATGAAGAGTGTTCCTGTTTTGTACTTACTCTGTTTGCGGGAAAAAAAACAGGTTTTTATTGTTCCAATGCATCTACATTTGTTGGTACTCTGTAATGACGGCATTTTTTTTAAATTGACAAACAGGGATATAGTTGCGAGGAAAAGCATTTCATTGTCTCTTAAGCTTTGTCACTTAGGTCCAAATATGGCTCGCATCAACCAGATCTTGCCGGCTGTGGCAGCTGTTTCAATTTCTGTCACCATGGTAACGGTAGCTTGACCGGGACTCTTATTGTGAAGCCATCTGGTTGACCAGCATTCTTTGCCTCTAACAACATTAGAGGGACACTGTCTGTAAATATTGCTAATACATTCACAGTTGGACTTAAGTAGATTATTTTTTTGTTTTTGGTTTAATTTTGGCCAAGGATTACCTTCAGATTTTTTGAGCCAATGGGTGTTAATGTTAACCAGGACTTCCATGGAGTAGGTGATCAGTGGGCGATCCTGTTTTGGCCACGTGTTGATTCTCCGCTGTTTTGTTGCTTGTACACATCTCTCACATTGAGATTTCTCTCTGTCTGAGAATCCTTTTTTTTCCAATTTTATTTAGCCTTTTCCTCAATGCTTTATTATTATGTTTCAGATGTATTTACGAAAACAAGGCCGCTTTTATGTCACAGTGGATGGACATTTTTCCACTAAACTCGTGGTTACAGAATGTTGGTGACCCCAGTGGCATAGAAAATGTCTTCTTATGTCATTGTCACTGATGGGAAGTCACATGATGTCTCATACTGAAGGAAGCCCAGTCTGGTGAAACCAACACTCTGCTGCACACTAACCATTGCCTTTTTATGCAGTTATTATATGCTTGGTGTGTTTTAACAGGTGTTATGTCATATCATTGGGTGTAGCCTTAACAAAGTGCAGATACACAAATAACCATTGTAATGCTGAACATTATTGTAACAAGCATTTTTGTTGCACGGGCGAAAGCAGAGAGGCTCTATCACGGCCGCTATACTCCCTGCTGATTTATTTCTCAAACTTGACCCTCCTTGAGTTGTGTGCGCATTCTCAGTGTTGAGATGAGAAAGAGCTGTGTGTACATAAGACGGTCATTTTGACTGAATGTAAGATAGGTGCAATCCCAGAGTGTATTAGTTCCTTTGCGATTGCCAGAGGGAACGTTCGTGCTTTATGTTGAATACAAATGAACAGTGTTGATTTCTCTTTGCGGTGTTCACAGCCGATGGACTGACGGAGGGTCAGGTTTGAGGAATTCGTCGACACTCTTCCAGCTGTGCACAAAGCATGGTGCTGGTGCATAGTGACATTTGTTAAAAGGGCAATACAGTACTTGTGAGTTTAGTTTCTACTAGGACCATGCAAAAGATCCCTGATGTCTCAATCGCTTGTTTTTAACATTGAGGTTTTAACTTTTCACTTGGATCAAATGTGGGTCTGTGTTTTATTTCAAGTAAATTTTTATTCTAAAATTGTAAACACTGGAGTGACGGGAAAATAGGCAAATTGAGAGATGGATATTTGTGTTTCCTTCAAAGTGTACTCTGTTTTAGACAAAGCCTCTTTCTCCTCAGAGAAGATGAACAGAACCATTTGGATCAGTACAGTTGACAGTCCACTATGATTGCTCTTAAGACGGTCAACAAAGGAAAAGATTCCTTCTAATGCAAAGTCCCTGGTATTTGTAGTAAATTATATTGATCATCATGGTATTAGGAGAGAAACGGCATAACGGTAGCTATCACAGATTAGTTGTTTTCTTTATTAGTCTTGCATGCAGAGTTATGGTTCTCAGTTGAAATAATAGAATCTTATTATTTTGTGTAGAAAAATGAGTGCATACAAGTAACTTCCTCAAACTGTTACAATAATTATTGTAAAATGGGCTAACTAATATGTACCCTTGTGATCCAATTAGTTTCAACCGTATTGAAATCGGAGGAGAGGCTTCTTACTATTATGCTGAAATAAAAACATTTGTTAAGGACATCTGTCTCACTACTTCAGTTGTTCACATCTGATTGACTTTACCATTTCAACTATTGTGAATCTGTAACAGATTTTTTCCTTACAAAGGTAATTATGTAATCATTGTGTAACAAGTATAGTATTTTTTTTAATCTTAAATTTACTGTTGATTATTTTCATTCCATGTTTGTCCAGTTAATTATTCAGTAAGAGTTCAGTGTTCCACATTTTCCAGGACAATTTACAAATCAATGCAGACATTTGACCTAATCCTTCCACAATTCATAACCAATTAAAACCATCCCAACTTTAAACTGTTCATTGTATTTAGGACATAGACAGAACTAAATTCTTTACAATAAAATTCCCAAATTAAAAAGTATTTGACATATTTACCAACTCCTTTAACATTTCTCAACAGATTCAAACCATTCTGACTTCAAACCTTTCAGCTCTACTATTCCCAGCTCTATACCTAAATGAACAGAAGCATTTTACAAATGTACCAATCTTTAAAATCATTTGGAGTCTCACAATAAACATTTCTTCAATTTTACTGAATTCCACAGCATTTCATTCCAGCGTCAGCTCTTCTGCATTCACACAGTCCCCCCCCCCCCCCCCCCCAAGAAACTACACATTCTAATTTTAAAAATAATTTATGAGTATTTCTGCTAATCCCAGCAAAGATGTAGTTCACGTTCCAAGCCTGGAGATGGCGGTAATGCCCCTGAGTGTTGATTGACGTCCTCAGTAAAACAAGAAGACGCCTCACAGGAAGGAAACAACTCAAACGATGTAACAATGTCAATACGGAAGTTGTTAGGTATCACATGCATGAAGATTGAAAAACAATCATGTTAAATGGCAGCGCGATGGCGGGGGGTAATGGAGACGAGCGGGAATCGGAGGAGCGAGTATGGAAGTGGACCCCGGATCAGCAGAACACTGCGTCGAGCCCTTCATGCAGGTTGCTGAAGCTCGAGCTGGAGCTCAACGCGCACCTCCGTGGGCTCAGCTTCGGAGAGCCCGTCCGCTATGTGTACAACCCACTGGAGTACGCGTGGGAGACGCACAGCTGCTACGTGGAAAAGTACTGCCAGACGGGCCAGAGCTTCTTGTTTTTAGGCATGAATCCTGGACCGTTCGGCATGGCCCAGACGGGGGTGAGCTAAGCAAGCGTTGAATTACAAAGAGGACATTCAGTCAGTGCTAAATATGACGTCAGCAGTAACTCTTGGGCAATACACAACATATATTATAATGATGTTTTTTTCCCATTCCCTCTCAGTAAGCCATCCATCTATCCTCGTTAGGGTCGCTGGCGCCTATCCCAGTTTACTCCGGGGGAAAGGCAGACTGCACCCTAAAATGGTCGCCAGCCAGCCGCAGGGCACATACAGAGACAGACAACCATTCACACCGTCACCGAGTGGGAACTCAACCCACGCTGCCTGCACCAAAGTCAGACGAACGTACCACTACACCATCAGTGACGCCAAAACATACTTCATTGAAATAATATATGTTGAAGTATGACGCAGAACAATCTCAATAAATCTGTAGAGTCTTGTATTTTCAAGATTCAATTCATATTATGAGAACAAAGTTGTATATTTTTTACCCAAAAAAGTTTGATTTTGACAAGGGAATCACCTTGTTGCCAATGTTAGGATGAGCATTGGAGAGGTTTTCATCAAGGTTGAAAATATAATAAAATACACAGTAAGAACAAAATTTGATATTTTTGAGAGAAAAGTTGGATATTTTCCAGGAAAAAAGTTGTCTATTTTAATATTACAAGATTAAAGTTGTGTATTTCTGAGGAAAACACAATTTTATGAGAGGAAGTGAATAATTACATCAGAGGAGCAGTTTGTTGTTAGTGTAAGGATGGGCAATGTAGAGGTTGCAAAAATAATAAAATGCTTGGTATTTTGGCACATCAACATCAGATTATTGTCAGTATCAGGACTTTGAATGAATTGTTGATATAAAGTATTGGTTTCTAATTTTATTATCGCTATGAAGAGAAAGCACATTTGCCTCACAGTGCTCAGGTTTTGGGTTCAAATCCGGCCTCCCTATGTGGAGTTGGCATTTTTCCCCCGTGCCTGTGTGGCTGTACTCCGGTTTCCTCCCCCATTCCAGAAAACATGCATGGTAGGTTAGTTGAAGACCCTAAATTGTTCGTAGGTGTGAGTGCAGATGGTTGTTTGGCTATATGTGTCCTGCGATTGGCTGGAGACCAGTTTTATTTCTTTCTGCAAATGATTGTCAGTTTCAGTCATGCATCCAACTAATAGTGTATTTGTCAGAAGTTGAGTGACACAAATTGACTGGGAATAAATTCAATTGTTGAAATACCCATCTCATCTCTCACAGGTTCCCTTTGGCGAAGTGAACTCAGTAGTTGATTGGCTGAAGATCACGGGGGAGGTCGGTCGCCCTGACGACGAGCATCCAAAGCGTCGCATAAGCGGCCTGGCCTGCACTCAGAGCGAAGTGAGTGGCGCCCGCTTCTGGGGCTTCTTCAGAAAGTTGTGTGGCGAACCGGCGGCATTCTTCCGCCACTGTTTCGTGCACAACCTTTGCCCTCTCATTTTCATGAGCAGCAGCGGGAAGAACCTAACCCCACCTGAGCTCAACGCCCGTGAGCGTGAGGAGCTCCTCCGCCTGTGTGACATTGCCCTGTGCCAAGCCGTGGAGGCCCTGGGTGTCTCCATGGTGATCGGTGTGGGCAGGGTGGCGGAGCAGCGGGCACGTCGCGCTCTTTCCGCAGCTGGTATGGACGTGCGAGTGGAGGGCATTATGCATCCTTCGCCCAGGAACCCTCTGGCCAATAAGGGCTGGGAGAGTGTGGCTAAAGCGAAGCTAGCACAACTGGGCGTCCTCCCGTTGCTTAGTAACAACACATGGCAAGAATCCTCCCACACTCAGGAAAGTTCATAACAGGAAAATCCATCCATCTGTTTTCTGTGGTCCTTGTCCCTATTAGGGTTACAGGTGAGCTGGAGCCTATCCCAGCTAATTTTGGGTAAGAGGCGAGGTACACCCTGGACGTGTCGCCGGCACGTGGAGACAAACAACCATTCACGCTCACAGTCACACTTAAGGACAGTTCTAAATCGTAAATTAACCTAACGTGCGGGTTTTTGGAATGTAGGAGGAAGCCGGAGTACCAAGAGCTCAGAAGTGTGTAATTCAATGTACTTGTACCTTTCACATCTGTCTGTATTGATTTAGGACAAACTGTTCTGTTGTTTATTACTTTTTTTTTTTTTTACTCATGTACACCAAGTAGACACTACAGTATGGTCAGGTTGGAGGTTTTTGTTACAGGCAAAACTATGTTATTTATTTTATTTGGTCCATTTACATTGTATTGTTCTACAATGATTTGTTTTGCATCTTAGAATTACCACTTCTGTATAGTTAAATGTCTTCTTGTATTTGTTACAAATGTAATGGTTATTTATATCCATTCACTTCATGATTGATCACATCTTTTTCTTGACTGTTTTCTAATCCCATGTCATTACAATTCCATGTATTATTTATCTTTATTACAAAATAGAAAACCAAATTTGTATAACTTCAATTAGCTTTAGATCAAGAATTAGAACTGTTAAAAAAAACTATACATTTAATTAATGGCAGATTTGAATTTCTCCTTGGGCATCAAGAAAGGATAATTTTCCCTTTCTTATATATTAAATTCTAATTGACAATTTTAACAACGTTACTGTACTTTGTGGATAATTGTGAAACAAACAAACAAAAAAATAAAATAAAGATTAGAGGTGTATAAGTGACTTGTAATCCTGTCATTAGGACGTGAAGAGTGTCTGTCATGATTAAGTCAACTACTCTTCCTGGTAAGCTTCAGCCACTGCCAAGAAATGAAAGAAGCGAGTAAACAACTCACAGCAGAGGATTATGTGTCCAGAAACAGGACTCTGTTGCTTTTACTGTTGTGAACTGCTTTTCCCATGATCCTCTGGCGTGACGATCCTTCAACGGTACCTGGCAACATTTAGTCAGTGTGCTGATGGGAGCACAGCTGCGAACGTCTTTTTTAAAAACGACTTTTTCAGGTAAAACTTTTTTTTTTTTTTTTTCTAAATGAAATTATGATTCTGGATAAAACAACATTCTTTGGCTAACAACTCAGCTATCAGCTAGCCAAACAACATTTAAAACGTAGCAGTATTATACTGTACGTGTTTTGTTGTATTTACTTTTGGTAAATAAAAAGTAAAATGTGTTATTTATCTACAGTCATGGAAGAATTGTTGTGTTTCTTCAGTTATTCATTTTTAATTCCCGGTACAACTAAAGGTGCATTTGTTTGGACAATATAATGATGACAACAAAATTAGCTCATAATTATGAGTATAGTTTTCTTGATAATAACCAAAGTCACTGGGAATAAAATTAATCTTAAGAATGTCAACTAGGACTGCATTTGTGTCGTGTTTATTGTATTATGCAGGTAATATACCTTTAATAATACCAGACATTAAAATGAACAAGAAATTGAAGCAACAAGGGTGGTCTAATAATGTTATTTTTTTTCCATGACTGATGTTTCTATGTTTGTCTGTGCGCAGTATAGTGACAGTGTGAGCATGTTGTTTTTAAACACGTTGGGGAGGCCATGTTGCATTGCCCAACAGTGCTTCTCTCTCAAATGTCTCCTCTGCTCAGCTGTCCTGCTCCTGTCGCCGGATCAGTGTGTGCCTTCCTCCTTGTCACCGTCATGGAGAAACAATATCCCCAGTCTGCGGTGGTCTTTCGAAATGTGGGTCAGCGCTACTTCCCCCAAACCCGAGTAGAGTGTCACTACAGCGTGACTTCGGCTCATCAGTGGAGCAGCAGTGACTGGATTGGCATCTTTAAGGTGTTGTTATAGTGACAAGCACATGGAGATCTGATTAACCCCAAATTAATTTCAGATATTCTAGTAGGCTTTTCCTGTCCTTTTTTATTTCTTTGAGAAGCCTGAAGATTTTGTGCTAACCCTGACTGCCATTTGGAAGTGTTCTAATGTCCTCAGTTCCAGCTGAAGAAAAATAGCCTCAAAGCATCATCAATATGATGTATACGGTCAAGTGCAATGAGAAATGCACAGATACGGTACATACATTGGAGAAACCAAGCAACCAGTGAGCAGACGCATGGCACAACACAGACGGGCAAACGCCTCAGGTCAAGACTCAGCTGTCTACCTGCACCTCCAAGAGAAACAACACTCTTTTGAGGACAAAAATGTGCTTATTCTGGATAGGGAAGATCTTTTGAAAGAGGAGTAAGAGTGGCCATCTACGTGAAGGTAGAAAAACCATCCCTTAACAGAGGAGGGGGCTTACGACACCAACTATCTGCCACTTACAATGCTGTCCTTTCGTCCATCCCAAAGAAAGTCAATGATTCTGCCTCCGACAAATAACACAAAATCACAGCCTCCTTGGCCGTTAGGAAGCTGCACTACCACTTTACAACTGAATGTAATATTAATGAGGGAGTTTCTAATGACTCTTGTGGACGGACATTGGCCTCTCTGCCAGGCATTCTAACGATTGTTCTTTTTTGCATTCCAAAAGAATGATACAGTCTGTGTTTAGGGTGTGTCTCCCACTTGGCGCATAAATAGTTGAGTTTCTCCATATCAACTCAGGCTAGTTCTAACTCGGATGAGAGGCGAAACGTCTTCTAAGACAACCAGAACTGTCCAGTTGTGATTGATTCAATGCCTGGAGAATGGTGGAAAACGTTTTGAAATGATTTATCTTTTTCATTTTTTTTTAATACCAGAAAACCCTGACATTTGAACAGGCTGTGTAGACTTTTTATATCCACTGATTGTGTTTGTCATATGATTGCGCAGGTGTGCCTTATGTTGGTGGTTACATTTGGAATGTCTTGTTCCTCCTTAGGTGGGCTGGTCATCCCTTAGCGAGTACCACACATACTCATGGTCGCTTGTCCCTGAAGGCTACACTGAAGGAAGCGATGTTGACTGCTGTGCACTTTTTCACGGTAAACATCAAATAGTGCAAACTGTAACTGTGTGGTTTTGTAAAGGTGAAACAATCACTGATGGAGTAGTGGTTCACTTGCCTGACTTGCAGTCTGTGTTCAGTTCCATTCAGTGATGTTTGAATGTGACTGTGAATGATTGTCCTTCTCTGGGGGGGATGTTTTTGTGCGCCTATTAACAACTTTTCCCGTGAAAATGTATAGGAGACGCCTGTTGATGCCCCCAAAACCCAGTTTGGATGCCCCCAAGAGGTTGCCTCTGTCACTACTAACTTAGTTGTTGCTGCAATGTTATACCGGTAATGACCACAAGTAACTCAGATATCACTCAGAAGGGCACAGACTTAGTACAACCTGTTCACAAATGTGAACTTTGTTTTTGTTTGTGCTTACTTGTCCACCTGTTTGCAACTTTTTGGTTCATGGGCACTGCGATTATGATTCTGTTGTGTTGATTACTTGCCATTGCACGTGAAAAGTGTACTGTACCAACACTCACATTTTCCTGGTTGGTGGTAGTATCAGAGGTGGGGTGGCAGCTGTAGGAAAGCAAACAGTGGAAAGCCAGGACAGGAAGGTGAAGTTTAACACCCAAGACTTGATTCTCCAGCGATTTTGTGTTTAAAACAAAGTTTCGCGGGGTTCTGTGTGAAAGGCACAGGTGAATAAATGCGGACACCACTGTTGCACCTCTGAAGCCCTAATTTTGAAATAAATTCCATGTGAAACAGAGTCATGAAAAACTTTTATTCAGATCCTCACCAAAATGCAATGGGTTCTTCCGTGGTTCATGCCCCGCCCTTCTACAAAGTTTTGCCATAATCTAACTAACTTTATTTGTCCATTTATTTACTACTGTGAAAATAACAAAGCTAGTGGTGGTGTCTTAAAGAAGGCATTTTTTTCCTACAATTTAATACAGTTCCCAGGCATCCCAATAACATGTCTGGGGCGTGCTTTTGTCCAAATACCTCGAGGATCAAGAAGTATAAAACATTTTACACACCGCTTTCTTGTCTTGTTGAAATTATCCCACAAGTGAGCAACCGTATGTATACCCTGCCCCAAATACTGCCAGGTCAATGGCGAATCCCACTTTCATCACCATGAAGACAGGTGGATGGAACCCGGTTCTTCGCTACAAGAGTGACCTCTACTTGCGGGAGCACAGCCAAAAGTGTTGGGAAAACAACCAATTTACCATAAAGACAATAAAAACGTTTTAAAAGGAGGCAGCACTTCATACACTAAAATATTTGTATGTGGCGTGTGGACCCCCCCACCAAATAAAAATCGTAATATGCCCCCTTTAAATTAAGACTTTAGCACAGTATTGTAAATGAAAGCGTACGTCACATACATTAATAGAGGAAATGTTGTTGCTTTTGTCAGCCTCCTACCTGCCTCGCCCCAGCACAGTGGAGTACCACTTTGTCTACGTGCACAAGATGGGGAAAGTTTGCGGCCAAAGCCGACCGTTCACCTTCTGCGCCCCCAAACCTCTGGATGAGCTGGAGACCTTGAGAGAGGAACGAGATGAGGAAGATGGAGACGACGAGGAGGAGGAGCTGCTCCTGGTGGTCCCCAGAGCTCAGCTGCTCCAGGTGGGACAAGGGAAAACTGCCCACCGTCCACTTTTCTGCAACACTTGAATTTGCTGTAATTGATTTGCTGTGCACAGAGTGAGCTAGAGGAGTGCTTGAGGGAGAAGGCAGAGTTGCAGCAGGCTGTGCTGGAGGCCAAACAGGAAATAGAGGAGGAGAGGAGGAGCAGCACAAAAGCAAAGGAGGAGTGGGAGACCGAAAGGGACACGATGAAGGAGGAGATTCACCAGCTCTGTCAAAACCTAACACACAAATGTGACGCCTTGAAGAAGGTGGAAGGAAAACACAAGGTAAACACAAGGTATAATACAGATCATATATTTGTTCGATTATTGATACTCGTGTGTTGCGCTGCAGGATGTGGAAAGCTGTCAGGAAAATCTCAACTCCGAACTGAGTCAACTCATGGCTGAAAAAGTGCACAGTCAGCAACAAATCAAAGACTTGGAGGATGAAGTCAAGGTGCTGACTGAAAGAGAGAAGGAGAGAAACGTGGAGTTGGAAAGGCAAGTCTTTAAAACAGGAAATACCAGTAGATAGGTATATATAGAGGAGTTATTTATCGATATACAGTGTAGATATATTTCAAATCCAAATTACAAGTTTCCCCTTGGGAGTGATGCCCCTGAAGTCTTTTCTCGCGCATTGGAGGAAGCAAACACTGCAGGATCTTTTTGTAGATAAGCGTCTGGTGATCGTGTGGCCCACTTTGAAGATGAAAACTTGTAGTTGCTAGTTTGGCTATGAAATAGATCTTTTGTGACACCAGTTCTTGAGCTTTTTTGACACACCTCGTACAGTAAAGCACTCCCTATTTGCGGTTCGCTATTCACAAATTAACATATTCATGTTTTTTATTTGTGATGTGTGTGCTATTTCTGTGATGCCAAAGTTGGTGCCAGATCCCTTGCTAAATAGGAAAGTAGTCTCACCCAACTTCACCTGTTATTTAGATACTTAAAAAACAAAACAAAAATATTAAGCAACACAAAAACAATATTAACTGTAGGTACTTAGGCTTCTGGGTGTTTCAAGGCACTTTGGGAACCTGCTAGTTACTAGTAGTTACTTTACTACAGTATTAAATTTTTTTTTTTTTTTACACTGTTCCCCCTCCCGCAGGCTGAAGGAGATACTGATGAAATTATCCAGTCAGATCAAACATGATGAAGAAAAGAGAAAGTTGCTACAAGTCTGTGAAGTCTTCCAACCCAGAACATTAAGTCAGACGCCATTTTGTTGTCATACCATGGAAGTTCAACCTCCTCGTCCTCCTTCCCCACAGGTGGAACACGAGGCCACGCAGACGGAGGTCCGTGGGCTGCAGAGTCGCCTGGATTCGAGCGAGCGCTTGGCCGAGGGACTTCGCGGGGAGCTGAGGGAGCTGGGCATCCGTCAGGGCCACGCCCACGCCGAGCTGCACCAAAGCCGCCTGCAGGTGGCCCAGTTGGGCCTGCAGCTCTCTGAGGAGAAGCTTCTTCTCAGAGAAGAGCGTGCCAACTGGGCCCTGGAGAGAGAAGCTTTCAGGAGTGCGGCGCAGGTGAGGGCATGAAGATGCTCCAACAACAAATATAAGTTTAATTCTCTCAGAATGAGGACAAAAGAAATGAAGTGAGATTGCATGTGTGCGTGCGTAGGCTGACCAACAGAAAGTGGAGGACCTGAGGAGTGAGGTGCAAAGGAAGGAAGAGCAACTGCAAGCAGAGTTTTGGAGCGAGAGCGACAGTAATAGAGTAAGTCCATGTGTTTTTGTCTAACACACACACACACACACACACACACACACACGGCTGCCCATTGGCACGACTCAACTTTGTTTACAGGGGAGCTGTGCGACTTCTTTTAGAGTCAACATTTGTGTTTCATGTGACATGATCATTCTCTGAGAATGTGTGTTTGTGACAGTGTCATCACTCGCTGCATGGTGTGTGCTACAGATTAAAGCTAACCCCTTTCATTCTTTACATGTGCTGGCTCAATTAGATGCAGGCGGATCAGCACAGTGACAAGAAACAACTGATGGTGCCAGCACTTGTGGACCCAGTTTTCAGGTGACCCCTCCACCACGCAAACAACACGCACGCACAAACACGCACTTTTAATTCAACGTTTTTCTTCTGCAGTGAATTGATGGGCTCCATCATGTGGTGATACAAAGAACTGCAAGTTTGTAGGTTGAGACTGAGCTCTTAGTGTGTGTGTGTGTGTGTGTGTGTGTGTGTGTGTTTGGAGTATTGTTTCCCAACCACCGGCACGGTGGACACTGGTTCGCACATCTGTCTCACAGTTCTGGGGACCGGGGTTCAAATCCCGGCCCCGCCTGTGTGGAGTTTGCATGTTCTCCCCGTGCCTGGGTGGGTTTTCTCTGGGCACTCCGCTTTCCTCCCACATCCCAAAAAACATGCGAGGATGGTTGATTGGAAACTCTAAATTGCCCGTAGGTGTGAATGTGAGTGCAAATGGTTGTTTGTTTCTATGTGCCCTGCGACTGGCTGGCGACCGGTTCAGGGTGTACCCCACCTCCTGCCCGAAGAGAGCTGGGCTAGGCTCCAGCAGCCCGTGAGCCTAGTGAGGATAAGCGGTAAAGAAAATGGATGGATGGATGGACACAGATTTTAAGTTACAAAAATCTCACGACAAACCACTCCAAAAAAAAGTCCCAAAAATATTTATACTGAAATAACGATAATTGATAATTGTTGGTGATTGCCCTTAATGCCACCTGTGAATATGTTGACAAGCAGATAAACACTTAAACAAGATAGGCACCAATCCAGACTTATTTTCCAGGTTTATTGATGAATCAAAGGTAAAACCAAAAATAAAGTACGATTCCAGCCATAACTATTATATTCATACAGATCTTATATCAACCTAAAAAAATAGCGGGGCTAACAGGCACAGTATTCTACACAGAAATACAGAAACCAGCTTCCAATGAGCACACAATGACAACCTTGCCAATAAACATCAGCACATGAAGGAAAAAGCATAAATATATTAATAATGCCTACCGACGACATAACTGAAAACAAGCTGTATAGTAGAGTGGCTGATATTGCAAGCCTTCTGAACAATCAACAACTATACTGGATATGTGTTGCAGTTATCTATAATTCAGTTTTACCGAGCCATTTGAGATATCCGTAACTCCATTCTTCCTATCTACAATTAGCATTTCAGATATCTGCAATGACATTTGGCCTCGGACGAATGGCATCACTTCTGCCATTTATGTGTATGGGGTTTCTCATTATAGATATTGACAATTCAACTACAGATATCCGCGACGTGGATTAATGATATCTGGCATGGAATTACAGATATCTCTCACTCAAGTTTTGAGATAACTACAGTTTGATTCTGACTAGTCATAATTCCAGTTCAAGATATACCGAATTCACCTCAATTCATGATTCTTTTAGAAATCTTACAGCAGGTTTCAACTAAGCAGAATGATGTTGTAGATATCTGTAACTGGAATTATGACTTGTCGAAATGGCTTTGTAGATACCTCAAACTGGAGTTCCAGATATCTGCAAGTGGATCTCTGATTGTAGATATCTGGAATGAGTACCCCCAGTAACGTCATTTGTTCTAGGCAAAAAGGACCTTGCAGATATCTGTAATTAAGTAGGTCTCGAACTCTCGAGCTTTCATTTTGACTGGTCACAAATCTGTTACAGATATCTTGAATGGAAAATGAAACTATTCAAAATGTAATTACGGACGTTGTTGACATCTACAATGTTGATTCCCCATATAGTCAAACTCAGCTTTTAAATGTTGAATCCACTTGCCATAGCCTGATTAACATCTGACCTGGTGAACATCTTTGGCCGGTAGGTGGCGGTAATGCACATTTAACATAATTACAAATTGTATCTAGTGAGATACACCAAATTTGTTTTTATAATTCAAATATTGAAACGTATGAACTAAACAGAACAATAATAATATTTTTATTTATGAATGGCAACAGGTGCATAGACAAGTTAATTGTACCATCTGCCATCTAGTGGAAGAGCAATTCATTGTTCTGCCCGTCACTATACATCGCAAGCATGGATAGATAGATGAACATTAGTTGTAGTAAGAGTAATATTTTCTGACCTATTAAATAAATTGGGATAATTTCCCGTGGCATGCATCACAACACACTCATGTATAATCAGCCTTAGGGCAATAATATGCTTAAGGAATTAATGTTTAACAGGTGTGTGTGTGTGTGTGTGTTTTTTTCTTCAGCTGTTAAGGAGATTAAAATGAAAATGAGTACTATAGAGGAGATGATACCTTTGATTGAGTAGATTTGTATTTTTTTTTTATTCACAATCATGTAAAAGTGTGTGACCGAAAGGTTTGCATGGCTCTCGTGTGTAACTTAAGTCATTGAGCCACTTGACGCTTTCATATTTGGCTCACATTTCATTGTCAGGATTCAAGTCGGACATTTTATACTGAGTGGGTTTATCATGCCACTTATTCTGTATGATGGTAGCATATTTGGAATGCCTGCTTTTAAGTCACAGTAATGAATTGAAATGCATTATGAGTTTCTGGTAAATGTGAATATTTAAATTTTTGTTTGTCTTATCAGATGACGTTTTTATGGTTCACATGCTCATTAAGTATTTGAAAGTGATGACAAAAATAAATACAGCCGCACGCCGACAGGTGTGAAAACACAAAGCGCCTTTTATCAAAATCCATCCAAAATAACAAGCAAACCAAATAATGAAACTACATGGACAGATTTAATACAAACAGAAAGAAAACAAGAGATGAGCCCGTTCGTGAGATGTTCAAATCTCTCCATGTGGAAATGACGAAGGTTTATCATTACTAAAAGAGACACAATGAGATGGTTTGAGCTTCAAAAATCATCATTAAATATTCTTACATAATACAAACAAAAATGTCAAAACCATCCAGGCGATGCAATTTTAATGAGCCAAAGTTTTTTGATTTGTCTGAAATTGTACTTTAATTATTTATTTTTTTTTGCACACTAGTGTGCCCAATCAACCTTGCATGCGCCTTTGTTTTATTGCACTGGCTCAAGTTCAGGAAATAGGCAAAAGAAACAGGAGACTTTATTGCCCCCTGTAAGATCCTGGTGCTGGAGATCAATTCAGTTCTAAAGCAAAATACTGTGTAGAACTGGATGACATTTAACAGCGCAAAAACGTTTGACTGATTTTGTTCCGGTGACATTCAGAGTGACTTAACATTCTTAAGCCTCCTTAGATAATAATTAATACTTAGATGACCTTCTGTACATTCAGGCTCAGCATGTGAGCGTCATATAACAGCTGAGAAGATGATGCGATCAGAAATTAATATTTGGCATCAGAAAAATGACCACTGTGTTGTACGTGTGTTTGTTAGCTGTAAAACGATGAAGGACCTTTTAAAATGAATGGAGGTTGACTGTAGATGTTTGCCGGGTTAAAGTCACACTATATAATTAATAATTTGTTTTATACAGTAAGAAAAAAAACACACCTGAGGATTGCTGTGATGTAAAAAGTTCATGACTGATGGGGTGTCTTTATGGCTTCACTGTGTCCTCTTCATTATGCAAGGCGGAATTTGTGTTTTATGTTCCACAATACTGAGTACTGACATGATGGAAAGCTGTTTGTTCGATATCCTTAATAGTCCAGCTCAAGCCAAAATTGCCCTAATAGTGAGGACATAGACCTTACTAGTACACGGTCCTTAAGATGGATATTAAGGAGATTGAATAAATGCCCAATGGTTTTCCATACTGACATCACATAAGCGGTTTCGTCTTTGAGTTGGGGATAATTGTGTTTGTTTTAGAGTCACATTTGGATGATATTCATGTCTAGGGATGGGAATTGATAAGAATTTTGCGATTCCGTTTCTTATCGATCCGATTCCTTCTGCTATCGGTTCTCATTGGGTGAGGGAATTAAATAATACACATTGGTTTGTTTTCTTTAACTCTTTAATATCTTCAATGGGTGGTTCATTTTTTTACACTCGTTTAAACAACATGCAATTTTCACCTGAGCTGATAACAGAAAATATGCAACGAATTAACCTATCAAAATTCAGAGGCATCGACTCTGACAAAAGGATGTAAACCCTTCACCACAAATCTGGCTGTGGTGAAGGGTCTAAGGGTGAAGTGAAGTGAAGGGTCAATGCTTGATGGCATTTGCTTATCCTCGCCTCTGGCAGTTTAGTCTTCCCTGCCTTGATCAACGGGTATGCTATAGGTACGCAAGAGCAACTGTGCTCTGAGCAAGCATCTAACATTTATTTCCAGGAGATGAGAGTATTCATATGTTTTCCCCTTTAACAAAATTAAAGCTTTGCGAGTAGCTCTCAGTATCATCTTTTAGCGTGAAATATAGGCAAACTTTACAGTGCTTTTGCCTTGACGACATGTTGGAAAAGTTCCCCAAAAATATATACTTCTTGCGTGTGACATCATCACCTGTTTGCGCTGTTAGAGAATTCGATAAGCGGAATCGTAAGGCAAGCAAACAAACGAATCGAATTACTGGGAAGCGGTTCTTGATTCCCATCCCTGTTCATGTCATAAAAGTCACAATTGCTTGTTATTAGGAGCTGTTGACCACTTGGAAGACCATTGGAAGTTGGAGTCCTGCTCTCACGATGCGTCACTTTAGCGCATAAAAAAACAGACACACACACACTGTAAAGAAAATGGACAAAGAGCTGAGACAATACATCATACAATAAGAAAGTATAAGTAGCATTTTTTGGAACAAAAAAAAAAAAGATGTTTTCTATACAAGCGTAGCCCTTTTCCTGAAGAGGGGGACATTCCTCGTGTTCCCCCCGCCTCCCTCCTGTCACTAGGGACCACAATGAGTCGCTTGTTGAGTGCTTTTGCTTCGTCCCTCACTCCCTGTAAACTTTGCAATTCTTTTATAAGAGCCTGATGGTGTGAGGATGAGGAAGCGTCCTATTGCGTTGTCCCGCTTTTCTTGTGTGTGCTGGACCCCCCCGCCGCCACCTCCCCCCAAGGCTCGGCGTCACTGTCCGCCAGCCGCTCCCTGTCCTCGTCCCAGTAGTCCTCGTCCTCATCCTCCTCTTCCTCCTCCACCGCCGACTCGTACGTGGACTTCTCCTCCTGCTTGATGGCCTGAACGGCGGGTGGCGGCGGAGGAAGTGCGGCGGTAGTGGGGACGGGACTTTCTGCCGAGTCGCTGCTGTCCTCGAAGGCGTCCGGGTTTTCCAGCATCTCCCTGATGAGCGGTGGCATGGGGCCGGGGATCTCCATCTTTAGTGTGATGGCTCTCTCTGCACCTGTGTGGACAGACAGGTATATGACACTCAGTACAGTGCTCAGTTGCCACGAGGGACGTACACTAGTCACAAAAAGTTAGCGATATCTGGTTGAAATTTCAGGATGGACCTAAAACGCGAATAGGACAAATCCGCAAGCAGTTGCTGCCCTGACAAAAAGTTTTATAATTGTCTAGAGATGTCACAAGATGGTGGTGAAGCACTACTTTTGTATAAATGAAACTCCTCAACTCACTTCAATATACTGTACTTTCATGGTAGCAGGATGCCACAAAATGACAGCTAAGCACTACTTTTGTCTAAAAGAAGTTCCTCAATTCATTTCAACACAGTTCCTTGGCGCCAACATGGGGCCAAAGCAATACTTTTTTAGCACCAAAACATCAATATTTGAGTTTATCAGCAAATAACAGAGGCTAGCCCGCCACCTCACAAAAAAATGTAATAAATTGTGATTTGATGAACTTGCTAATGCTGAACAGTGAATTTGCAAGGATTCATTGGATAACCTTTACGGGTGAACTTAATTTAACCTTCTGTAAACTTTTGAATGTACATGTCCAACTGTTCATTGTTTCAGTTCATTTTGCACAACTTACTGTTCTCTAACAAGGAGCTGAATGGCAACATTCACAACAGGTGAAATCTCCAAGGACGTCCACTTCTTTGCCTTTCTGTGACTCTTCCAGTCTCTTTGTGTCTGTTTTAACCTGCTGGTACACTAACACTCTAAGCTGAGTTTCTAGTTCATTCTGAAAATTCCTGTTTAAAGTCTCGCAATAGTGAGGTAGTGGTACTGTTGTCAGCTGTCGTCTTGGTCTCATGATATCAAAACGTCACCTGCATGATGAAGATTTAAATACCAATTCCAATTGAATGATATACTGGCCCATTCGTGGATGAAACACCTGTTGAGGGTTTTACCTTTTGAGCCTTGTTGGAGAACAAAGTTGTGCGAAATTACTGAAACAAACAGTTAAGATGTGCATTCCGAAATTTAGATTTCAAATTAGGTTCACCTGTCAAGAATACAGTGCATTTTAGGTTCATCCTGAAATTTAGCCTGAAAGCCCATTATTTCAAACTTTTTTCTGAGTTATGTATTGGACATAAAGGTGGAGAGAAGAATTTAAGGTGGAATCGAAGGCGAAGTGGTGTGTTTAAGGTAGGAACAAGAGTGGACAGGCGTTTGTAAGGTGGAATAGAAGGCGGAGAAGTGAGTTTAAGGTGCAAATACAGTTGATGACGCATGCTTAAGGTAGAAATACAAGTGGAGAGGCGTGTTTAAAGCAAAAACGCAGGTGAAGAGGCATTTCTTAAGGTAAAAATAAAAGTGAGGAGGCATTAAGGTGCATGTTGATGTAGTCACAGATTGTGAAAATCTGTGCTCACTTCTCATATACGTCATTACACTTTAACGTTAAAGCTTAACACGTGTACACACATCTTGTGTGTGTGTGTGTGTGTCTTTCGTTTTGACTGATTGATTCACTGATTGATAGATTGTGCACGTGGCAAACTGACCTTTGGTGCTGATTCCCCGCAGGTCGGTGACTTTCATCAGCATGCGAGGGAACATGTGAGGCTTGTTTGGGCGTCGGCGGCGTGTGTAAATCTTCAGTGCCTCCAGCAGCGGCTCCTGCAACTTGTCCACCTTCTCGGGTTCCTCCAGGTCCATGCGGTCTGATGAGCGAGCGGGACAGGGTGAAAATCTCGTCAAAGAGAGGTAAAAAAAATAATAATAATAATTGTTTTTAAATGAGGTGTTTGTTGTACCTCCGCAAATGAGGCAGATGGCACTGAGGAGGCCCGTCTCAGTGTCGTCCATTTCCAAAGGCAGGAGCTGCCCGGCGAAGGCGAACACCAGGTCTGTGAGCGGGCCGAAGCCGGCGTTATGCATCTGGGTTCTGTTGAGGGTCAGGCCATCGGAGAAGGTCATGGTGTCTTGCTCGGGGGTGTAGCGCGTGCATATCCTCAGCATCTGAAGACAAAAAAAAGTCGACACTTGAGGAGGCTTCCTGGCAGCTGTTCAGATTTTTATGTTTTTGCAATCAGAGTTTAAGCTGCGTGGCGAATGAGGCAGTAGTGTGCGTGTGTGCGTGAGTGAGTGAGTGAGTGAGTGAGCGAGTGAATGAGTGAATGAGTGAGTGATAGCAGTACCAGGATGTCCAGACATGCAGATTTGAGGAGGGTGATCTGGTCGGCGATGGTTAGCGTAGTGAAGCCAGGTAGTCGCTTGGCAAACTCCACAATCTTGATGATGCACTTTGTGGACAGCTCGCTGAACTTGTCCCACAGGCCCAAGTCGAGCTGGACTCTGTGGTCAGAGCTTGAGTTCTGGGGGGTGGGTGGGGGTAGTAGAAAGAGGCACACATGTCCAAACTGGGTTGGTGAGCTCATACAAGAGGTCTGTTTGCCACGGTTTCTTAATTAAACTGTGGAAAACCACACTGCATTGTCCGCATCAGTCCAAATGAGAAAGACTCAAGACAGACTCTTTTTAAAACACACACATGGGCCAGGTCAAAAAGTTTGTCACTCACTGTGGTGTATTTGCCCAGCTGGCACAGTGATGGAAATGTCTCCTGGTGAGCTTTGCTGACTTTGTTGACGAGCTCCTCCAGCTCGCCGCTCAGCTCGTAGTTCTCGGGCAGCACCGCCTCCTCTTTCACGTCCTTCTTCTTCTTGTTCCTGTCGTTACGCACTGCTTCTTTGGACATGCCCACCTCGAAGCACTTTTGCAACCGACAGTACTGACAGCGGTTGCGGGTCACTTTGTTGATCTGGCAGTTCTTGTCTCGGTGGCACGTGTACACCATGTTCTTTTGGATGCTGCGCCGGAAGAAACCCTGAAACAGAGAAATGTCTCATTCATATTGTCTGTACAGTCCTCACATGCTGCTGTTTTATGTTTTATCTGCTGTCAGTGAGCTATGTTTTTATCTGCTGTCAGTCTTTTGTGGAAAGTAGCATAGTGAAACATTGCCCCTAGTTTTCTATTTACTAATCCACATTTGTATTTTTTTTTTTTTTTCCTGTGGAACATATCCTCAGCTACTCACTGAAAAAAACTATTTATGGCTCTCTGTGTTTTTTGCAGCTTTTTCTATAATGACTTAAGATGTCGCAAGATGGCGCCAAAGCCCTGGCTAACAGGAAAGCAGTAATTGGTTTCAAGAAATTATATATCTTTGTATGTCAGAGAGTTTAGCCTGAATTGTCTGGATTGTTAGTGGAATTTATGAAGAGTCTTTGTCATGTGTTTGTTTTTGCTCTGTTTCGTGGCTATTAAAAAGCTCCAGCTGAAAAATGATTGCTTGACAATAAATTAATATTAGATATAATTTGTGGGCGACTGGTTAGAGCGTCTGCCTCACAGTTCTGAGGACCGGGGTTCAATCCCCGGCCCCGCCTGTGTGGAGTTTGCATGTTCTCCCCGTGCCTGCGTGGGTTTTCCCCGGGCCCTCCGGTTTCCTCCCACATCCCAAAAACATGCATGGTAGGTTAATTAACAACTCTAAATTTCCCGTAGGTGTGAATGTGAGTGCGAATGGTTGTTTGTTTATATGTGCCCTGCAATTGGCTGGCAACCAGTTACGGGTGTACCCCGCCTCCTGCCCGATGATAGCTGGGATAGGCTCCAGCACGCACGCCTGGAGTGAGGAGAAGCGGCTCAGAATATGGATGGATGGATATAATTTGTGAGTAAATTGACACAAGATCATCATTATTTCAGTAAGTATACTTGTAATGAAATGTTTGTTAGGTGGTGTGCTGTGAGATTTTTCTAATCTAAGATATGTGCCTTTGCTGGGTGTAAAAGATGCTTTTGATTGACTTGAAAGTTGTGTAGTATTACTAAGGACACACTAGAGGGCAGAAGACTGATAACAGTGAACCAAACGTGCCTTGTAAGCTTTCTCTTAGTGGGTGCTAGTACCTTGCAGCCCTCGCAGGAGCTGACACCATAGTGGTATCCAGACGACTTGTCCTGGCACACGAAGCAGGGCTTGTAGACGCGAGGTGGCGGCGGAGGAGAAGGCGAGCTGGGCACCATCTCCTCTGAGCTGGTGCTCTGGGTCTCCACGGCTGCACACACAAGACGAAGCCTTCGAGTCATTTTGCGGGACGCTCACAAGGAAGGAGAGTTTGCGAGCCGGTGGTCAGCGGGGCATCCCCCGGAGCCAGTAGGCCATCTCAAAAGTGGAGAATTTTAAGAGAAAAGGGAGGACGAAGGCGTCTGATTGACAGCGACTTAAAGTAGACACAATTAGCTGATGGCCAGATGGCCCCGCTGATAAATCGCTGATTGGCAGCTGCGATTTGATTGGCTTCTCCATTTACGGGGGGAGCGGCATTCCTCTGTTGACTTTTTCTGGAGTTTTGTGTTCACAAGCTCACATTTTTACGTGAAAGGCCGTCCAATGAGACGTGCCCATATACCCCGAGGCCCATGTGAACAAACAAAAGCTGGAAGTTTACAAGGCTCGGCCCCTGTCCCCTCTCTCCGAGGGGAAACTGTATTATGACATTTGCTAAGCTAAGGCTGTGGTAAAAACAAACTAGAAGATAAAGCGCAATGACAAAGTAAACCAACGAAAACCTTCCCTTCACGTAAGAAACACAAGCAGCAGCATCGTCTTCCTCCATATTTGGAGGTGATGACTGAAGAAGCAGATTGTCTGGAACATGCCTTTCAACTTTCACCTTCACTCACCCCAACTTCACCTTCCTCTGCCCATTCCCACCCCCACCCCTTGTTTCCTGGCCCTAAATTCCTCAGTGCAGGCAGGACGGAGTTTAATAGTTGCCCAGGCTTACAAGCGGCCCTATAAAGGTTGTGTCTGGGATGGGAAGGAGGCCCCGGGCCAGGCTGACGGCCCCTTTATTGGCATCCAGTCACCTTGGGCAGCTATTCACACATACAGCTCCATCCTCGCGTCCCTTCCTCGTCAAAATTAAAGAATCCGGGGTCAAAAACCCCAAAGTCAATTCCCCTCCTGTCACCTTCAACAGACGACACAAGGCCCAACCAAATGTGGCCCACCCCCACCCTGCCGCAGCAACCCTCAAATGAACCCAGCGGCCTGTCATTAACAAGAGTGGTAAGGTTTCAAAACGCAGAGAGGTAAAGCACAAAGGAATAATCCAATAAAAACAAAAGAAAGGCGAAAGAAAGAAAAGGAAGGAGGTGAGAGTGAGGACACAAACTTCCCAGTGGACAAGAGCTTCAATCAAAGCTTGACCATTTAACTTTGACCTTGGCTCAAGGGGGTCATTACTACCGTAACTACTTGCCCAGCAGGCACTTTAAAAGTTCAATGTGTGTGCAAGTGGCATTCACCAATTCACCCTTATGGCTGCCAATAACATGAAGTCGCTTTGTCTTATACTAAATGACAGCATTTGTATAAAGAGAAAAACAAAAGAATGGCCTACAATTTTAGATGTTTACTAATAAAACAGTAATATCTGCTTTCGTTGATCTTTTATACACCCACCGGCCTCAACATTAGGTACTTTGATGTATAAAAAAAACAAACGAACAAAAAGAAGCCTTATTGGATCGGATAAGATAAAAATGCTCATTTTTAATGAGTTGGATCGATTATGGGGAAAATTCATTACTTATTAGCTTTTTAAATATTAGTTTTAAAGTGGTGGGCAGAATCACTCGGAAAGGTCTGAACAGCTGTTTACCTGCCACACTGAAACAACTGCATCAAACACAGCATTAAACTGAAAAAAAAACCAACCCTTGTGATTAGCAAGTTTGCCTCACAGTTATGAGGTTTGAATCGCTGCTCAGCTCATGCAACTAATGCTACAAGTGGTAATAGTGTCCACTAAAGAGTTTCAGATTAGAATACACAATACCGTACAAGAGATGTGTTGACTTTTGAGGCTTTTAGAGCTCAGGTGAGAGAGAGTGGGCAGAGCTAAACCCGTAAGCCGATCTGTTGATATAGTAACAATGTAAGAGAGTGTGTCCGAGAGGGAAAATGGGTGCCATTGAAGCAGAGGTAGCGCATCTGGCGCCAGACGAGAGGTACTGACTGACGACGTCTGTGTGTGGTGAGAAAGGGTGAGGAGGAGGAGGAGGAGGAGACAGGCAGCAATGAAGGTAGAAAAGAAGAGAATGAAGGAGAGAGGGGGGAGCGATGCTACCTGGCGTGACGAAAAGAGGGAGAGGAGCCAAAAAGTGTCAGCAAGCTGTCATCGCCCTGAACTGAGCGTGGCCTCGGAGGCTCGGCTTGAAGAAACAGCGGTCTGGTCTTAACCTGCAGCTCACCCCGGTGTGTGTCACAACATCTATCAGCAAACCTTTTGGAGGAGCCACAAGAGACGACACGACTGGTGGGAATCGACGTCCTCGTCAGACATCATCGCCTTACAGTGGAGCATGCACATTTTCGGAACATCCTGGCAGACTTTCTGTCACCGACATCAGCATACAACTATTCGAGCGCCACGTTTGTGTCTTGTTAACGTCCCTTCCTTCCTTCCTTTCAGCCATGAGTTTAATGTCTCATCAACACAGGCCAGTTTGGCCTCGTACTTTACACCTAGTTCACATTGGACAAGCAGCCTGTTCGCACCACCGCGTCGCTGTCCATTTGGCGTCTATGATTCAGTTGGACTTGACCAATCTGCCACTGCGTGCCTTTACGCTGACATTGAAGTTGTTGTTTTTTTTTTATTGCTTGCGGAGTGGCTGTGGGGGCGACATAGTGACATATGGCGTGCAGCTTGACTTTGGCCCGGGGCGCTACACAGCATCACATTGGGGAGGCGTCGAGGATAGTCCGCAGTGGAACCTCTTAACTGTCCCTAATGTTTTACAATTTGGAAGCACATTTTAAAGTGAAACCACAAGTTTTTCATTGGCTATTTTGTGATATCAGCACAGAATGGTACCACTTACGGTAAAAAGTGTAATAATACAGGGCTGCAATGATGAATCTAATTGTTTACCAAAAAAACGAAGCTTTGCAGGGAGCGATTTTCCACATGGACTAGTGTTACCGCAGTTGCAAGCACCACTCTTTGTTGAAATAAGTTGGCGCGTTTGTGGCGAGGGAGGGAAAAGAGTTTTGTAAAAGAAAAAAAATCACTTCACACTTACAAAAGAAGATAAAGTACAATGTGTACCACAACAGCACGTCTACAATCGCCAACACAAGGTAACATGTCGATGTTGGTAAATTTAATGTAGCCTACCATCGTTAGTTCCAACATTATTGTAATGCCTCCGCAAGTGGTCAAGGATGGACACAGCCACCTGTGCACTTTCAATTGCTTTATTGACCAAATGGTAAGAAAACAAAAACAAAATAAGTGCATTTATACACGAGCTGCTGATGGCCACAACTCATGCAGAGTCACTCAACATATAACAGCCAACTCTACACTCTCATTGGCGGATCCCACATCACTCAAGAGGCCAGTCCCCACCGTTTAAAGCCATACACACTCAAAGTCACAGATACTACAGTTAAATGTGAGAAGGGTGACCCCAGTGGATAAAAATAATACCTGCATCTCACATGCACATTATTGTTTTTAATAAGGCAAAATCTAATTTTATCCAATTAATCAATGGGATAATACTCAATTCTAAACATTTTGGTAGCTGCAGACTTAGTGTGATGATGACCATAAAACTGGAAATGGCAATATCCTGGCTGCTCAGCACAATATGTCTAAAGCAACCATAAGTCAACTTTAACAATAGAAGAACAAATATGTCCACAACAAAATCTAACCATGATGAACCAACAGCCCAAGCAGTAATCTTCCTCTGCAGTTTTAATATAGAGTACAGCAACCGACTGTTTGTTTTACACTTGTATGACAGCTAAGAATGTTATAAAGTGTGATCCATGAACTGCCTTCAGCAATCCTCCATGTCCCTAAACGTAAACCAAAGCGTCCGTCACAAGTCATCAAAAAGTCAGCGTTTTTGTATCTTATATTAGTTTTATTATATTATTTCTGTCACTGATGGTGTAGTGGTACACTCGCCTGACTTTGGTGCAGGCAGCGTGGGTTCCGTTCCCACTCAATGACAGCGTGAATTTGAGTGCGAATGGTTGTCCGTGTCTATATGTGCCCTGCGACTGACTGGCGACCAGTTCAGGGTGTAGTCCGCCTTTCGCCCAAAGTCAGCTGGAATAGGCTCCAGCGTCCCGCGACCCTAACCAGGATAAGCGGTGTTGAAAATGGATGGATGGATGGATATATTGTTTCTAACACCTGCATGACAGTAAAAAAATTTAAAACGATGCCTGGAGGTTTTATGCCAGCAAGAGTTGGAAGGGATTCATTCAATTTGCATTTTTCACTTCAAACTGTCAATCAAAAATCATGTCTGAGGAGGATCATGACAAACTGAAGCTGCACCTCAAACAATACCAAAATAAAATCACAAGATAATCTTCTCATTAATAATAATTATTCAAATGCAGCACTTCAGTTCTTACATTAATTCTGGCTCCACCAAATGTTCAGCAGCACCCTGTGGAATGTGCGTGCACATGTGAATGTGTGTGTGTGGGTCTGTGTGTGTGTGTGTGTGTGTGTGTGTGTTGGAGCACAGGGGCCGTGGGTGGGAGAGAGCTGCATCGCACGAACACACAAACACGCACCCAAGACGCAAACGTCTGCCTCGATTCGACTGGTTTAAATCGATCGTTGTTGTCATTTTCAAGTGCTTCGAGTTACTTTGTTGGGATTCATGAGCAGCGTGAGGGGGAGGCGGTGACGGCAAAAATGCTGAGTGAGTAATTACCACAACAGCAGGGAGGAGATGGGGGAGATGTGAGTGACAATCCCTTTCATCAGCTGTTCTAAGTTCAATACCAGCGTCCCCCCGCCCTCTCCCCCAAACCCCCAGTAATAACCCTCTTCCCCCCTCTGTCCTCTCCTGCCTTCCTGCCCGGGCAGGAGGAGGAGCCCTTCCTGTCATTGGTAGCGCCTCTTAAAGGAAAGACTGTGAAAACCGGGCTGCTGTCCAGAAGACAGCTCCATAAAAAACAAAGCAGCAGACATTTAAAAAGGAGGTAGACACGCACACACACACACATTTGCACAAGCTCACCAGAAATCTTGGACAAATACTTCAACTTGACAAGCTTCACACACTTGTGAACAACGCCCTTGGATCTCAGACGGACGACACAAATGTGAATCATCTGCATCTTAACACTCTGATTGATTCGAGCTGCACAACCTGCATACCAGCATTCTCGTTGTTTTAATTTTCCTGACTAATGTGTGGAGAGGATGTCTATAAAACAGCTTGTTAAATACGTCTTCGTCCAGCCGATATATCATCAGGACTTGAATACGCCCTTCGTTTTCTGTAGCACACCATAATGACCCGAAAAACAAGGCAGAAACACATGCTCTTAGGAAATGCAAAACATAGTTAATTCCACTCTCATTTAAATATTAATTATTAAAAAAACAACAACACACGAATACGACGTTGTTCCCTCAAAACATATGTAACCTGAACCACACCCTTGTGTTATTGTACTGATCTATGATTTTTAAGATTTTGAGTGTGATAATCTTTTGGTGCCTGTTGTCATTGTCCTTTTATAGTATTTTGAACACAATGTAACACCACAATTAGTAGGAAAAAAAATAAGGATTTTCAGGGTTAATTTGAAGTGACTTTTTGATTAATTAAAAAACTCCGGACCCCAAATTAAGTATTTACCGTTGCACTCAAAATCATTCAACCACCATTAAAAATGTTTGCCAAATGTTTGTAGTTTGCAATGCACCTACAATGTAAGAACAATTTGAACAAGTCGTGGTGACTATTTATAGAAAGTTACCATGTATTGAAAGTTGCATGTGTTGAATTTGCTAAAATAAAATAACAACGGGTTGAATAATTGTAATCCACATGACTGTCATCTTTTTGAGAAAATAAATACACCAGTAATGTGCTTAACAACTCATTGGATTTTACACTAAACACGAGTGGCTTTATCTTGTTTTTTTTTTATCTCTCTAATGAGTTCTAAGAGCTTCTCTTATCTTGAGCTCATCTTTACGTTTGAGAAATGTGATAAGACGGACAGACAAGCCAAAAGCACATTCAAGTGTCTTTTGGTTTACAGTCTATTGCTGTAGCCTCAAAACACAAACTTCTTGACTCATGAATGAGGTACGGTACATTTCACGTTGGATACATGGTGGTCCTGCAGCATTGTTATAGTAGCTTTGGAGATGCCACCTGAGAAAGGAGATGTCCCCCTCAAGGCATGAAACACCAAGATATAAGAAGTCAGTAGGAGGGAGGGGGGGGGACGGGGTCTCGGGGGGGGGGGGGGGGGGGGGGGGGGGGGGGGGGGGGGGTCGTGGGGCTAATCCCAAAACCAAATTCATCCCTCTACTCCTCTTTCATGCCCCCACACGCCTGCTAATCTCTTAATTGAGGCCTTTTCTAATTATAATGGCTTCATTAAAAGCTGCGGGTTACACAAGACGAGGCGTGTAAACTGAGCCGAGAAACATTAGCGAGGCGGACAACACACACTCCTGGATGGGGCCAGTGAGCAACGGGAGAGTGGAGTGCTCAAAACTAGAGCAGAAACGAAACATCACACAGGCGACACCGGGGTGCAGTGACACACTGCGCTATGGACGCTGCTCCTTTTAATGCCAGCTGACATTGATACAAAGGAGGGCAAAGAGGTGTTCAACTGACCCACATGCACAAAACACTGGAAAACATGCAGAACTTTCCACAGATTTCATTTGTAGGGATGGCCCCATGACTTTTTTCTATTCCAGAGTCCGAGCTACTTGATTTTGAGTATCTGCCGATATCGAGTTCCGATTCGATACCTCTGCAATGCATAAAGAAGAAAAAAATCGTGTACCCAAATTGTCTCAATTGTCTTCATTTTTTAAAAATTTGAATAAAAGTATCCCAACGTGATACCTTTTTATATTGTTGTCTAGTGCAGCAGTGGTTCAAACCAAGTAAACAAATACAAAGTTTTATTTGTTTACATTTAAATATCCTCTTTTAAATAAACAGAAATCCCCACTCCCCCACCCCCCAAAAAAGGTGAAATTTCACTTTCACTTAGTGCAGTTACAAAATGGAAGCTCTGAAAGTGATCAATGAATCAATCTCACAAAGTAGTAACTGAACTCCACTTTTAAAAGGTAGCTTCACAGTCAGTCACAAATAACATTAAATCCCATTTCAGGGTCATGCGGAATGTTGACAAACTGGTCAAGTATTGAAATCAACATATATTAGTATGATATCACATAGAAAATCATTACGCTTAAAATTGAGACGGACACATGTCCTAGACTGATGTTTGTTTTCGTGAATGTATAATCATTTATGCTGAGCACCATAGTTTGATTTGATTTTACGTTCACAAATTATTTAGCCGTAGTCGTACAACTACAGTAAAGTTACTACTTTCATACTAATCGAATGACTTTGACCAACGTCACACAAGGTCGAGTCTTCATCAGCTCAGAATTACATTTCTCAGTGTTTTTGTTTATGATTATAAGATGTTACAAAAAGCTAGTTGGGCTAAATGCATTACAAGAGCACCCCCCCCCCCCCCCCCCTCCTCCTGATGAATCTATAAATGAATAATGTCTTCCCTGAAGAGTGCACTATTAAGTAGTTAGTTAAAAGAACTATCAAGCAGTTACTCTATAAGTAGAAGAATAAAAGTAGCATAATGTCAATGACGATTGGTAGTCGGCATCATTTACAGTAAGCCTCCGAATTGCAGGCAAATAAGAAGTCTAATTTAGATTCACATTTTGATTCGATGGCGTGTAAAGGTATGAGCTGAGTGAGGTGAGTCGCACTCATTTGCATCTTCCTCTTCAAATAGATTTAACGGGTTATTCCGGGAGGGAAAATGCTTCCGGCTGAGCAGTTTTAGTTTCTTTGCTTCAATGCAGAGTAAAGGGAAGTAATTAAATGTTTTTCTAAGTCAATTAAATTAAGTAAAAAAAAAAAAATAATAATAATTTTTTTTTGGGGGGGGGGAAACATGACAACTGAAGGGATATTTGTGTGTGTCTTTTAGGCTGGCATCTGGGGAAGCTCGTGAGCGAGTCGGAACAGGCCGTGCTGTGGTGTTTGTCAAGCCGGCAGCTCATCCGTCATCATTAAGGCACACTGCGGACTTGACAGCGCTCCGTGGCTTGCCGTCCCAGTGATTACCGAAGATAAATTGGCTCAAGGTGCGCGGCCCGGGACGCTTCAAACCACTTGAGCGGAGCATGCTGCATAGCTGAATCGCACTCTGCAATTTGACTTGAATAGCTAGATAGAGTCAATGTTTGAGTTTGCACACCACAGGGCCGAGCGGAATACAAGAGCTTGACAATGGGCTCCATGATGATAACAAAAGATCTGCTTTTGTTATTATCTTGAGCGTGTTTGTTCCAGTGTCCACACTTGATGCAATGTGGGCCTCTGGAAAGCTGGCACACATTTGACCACACATCAGCACCATTGAAACGCACATGGTTGATGTAAGTGCTGCACCGTGTGACTTTTTCAGACAAGAGGCCAAATTACAACAATGTGATTTCAAGGCCCATTTGCCTTCAGTCTGTCAAAGCTGTTTCTGTTTGGACTGCCAGGTCAGGTCCTGTATTGTTTCAAGCAGCTGTCAATCATGTGAAGTCATTCGCAAAGAAAACAAACATGATGACGTATAAATATGCGCCGCTAAAGTCGCCCACAAAGTCCACTAAGGACATAAACAAACGGACGGCGGGGGTGAGAATGGTCACAGAGCATTGAGAGGAATCTATCTCTTCCTGTGGAGAGAGCGCCGCGATAACACCAGCGGCAGCCCTGATAAGAAGCAATTCCATGTGATGGACAGAATGAGGAGGCGGGACGAGTACTCACACTGAAGGTTGCCGGTCCCGGCCCAGGCGAAGGGGTCCAGGCTGGAGAAGAACGGGGGGGCCTTGGCCAGCATGCAGGAGCCCTGTGCAGACACATCATAGAGAGGCCGCGGGGCCAGCCCTAGAGCCTCCATGCAGTCAAACATGCTGGACTGGCACCCAGCTAGAAAGTGGGACTCCAGCTAACTCGATGGGTCTGAAGCGGTCTCTCGAAATTCTCCGTGGAGCACCTTAGTTCTGCCCTCGGGCCACTCGATGGACCTCAGCTCTGTAACCGATCTCAGTTCCCCTCTCACCGGCTCTGTGGGCCTCTCGCTCTGCACCACAGGCACAAGCAACGCATGAGCGCATGGGGGGCGGGGTCCAGGGAGGAGGGGTGGGAGGGGCCGGCTGCACGCTTGATGTCTGATAGGCCACGCGGAGAACCCCCAGCTTCCCTCCTAATCGCCTCCAACTTTTCCAGCCTCATATTTCAGATTTGATGCAAATAAGAGCAAACCCCATTGCCTTGCCTTGTAATATACTTGTGAACTTTCTTCCCCTTCATTTAATCACTTCAGGATGGAACGCTGTCTTTTTCCCCCTCAAATGATACCCTGCTCCGTTGCCATTAGCGATGAAAACAAACGACAGTAACACACTAAAAAAATCACCTCACACCTGTTGGGAAGAAGACAGGAGCGTGTTGAGAGATGAGCGGTATATTGAGATGATGGAATCGGCGGAGGTCAAAGTGCTAACACAAACACACTTAGTCATGATGCAACCATTTCCACAACATTAAAAAACTCTTCATACTCATAGCAATGTTTTTTTGTTTGTTTGTTTGTTTTTGATGTCAATCAGAATTCATCCAACTTCCTTCAACATGCATCAACCAACTGTGAACAGACTCAAAGCCTCTTTAGGAAACATTCAATACTTTATTTGGGCCAATTACTGTAGTTTATTTCAAAAACATCCTTGATCTAAAACAAATAACATTGTATTAATGACATGGTTAAATGATTGACTTGAAAATAAATTATGCTAATAAAATAACAAATTTCTTTATTTTTGTTTTAAATGTCCTGCACCAGGTTTTTGTAATTGGTTGTATTTCTGGCAAACAATAAATATGTAACAAAATTGTCTAAGTCGTTTTTGTAAAACAAGAAAACACATTCCACAACTAAGAAAAGTCCAGTTGCCTCAATTAAATCTTTGCTGATTACAGAAATCTGGATGACTGAGAATCTATGCAGAGATGAAGAAAAAAAACTTTTCAGCAAGCACATTGGTCCCTTTTATTGACATTGTGACAGTTTAAAATGGTTTGGCAATTATGCTACTAGGCTAACCATATTTTGGTACATCAAACGGGATAAAAAAAAAGAGATCATTTTGAGGATGACCCTATTACATTTTAGTAAGATATAAATCTTCATATTGATGAGATCATAAAATATAAAAAAAAAAACTACCAACAAGACGGTCAAATCAAAAACGAACTAAAAATATTAAAACAAGCATTATGGATCTGGTACAGATGTGCCACAATTTAATTGCTAAATGTGTTACTCACAAATCCCATCCCATTGTGCTTATGGAGCATCTTCATACAATTGTTGGACCGACCCTAGATTCCTCATACACTGATTGATTAAGGTCCAAGTGCTCTTTTTCAACAATGCCATATAATTGTCACATATTTTCTTATTTGTTTCCATTTCTCCTAAAGCATCCACCGTTTTGTGTTGAGTCCTACCCTAACCCTACCTAATTCAATTCTGTCAAATGGGTCCGGACTGATTAAGTTGTGCGTGTGCAGCTTATTGGACCATAGGACCCGAAGTGCTGCAGGCGACACACACGCACACACACACACACACACACACACACACACACACACGTTGGCCTGCGGTGTGAATAGTTTGTATACTAGACAGTTTCACTCTCCTCCCTCCACTCCTCCCTTTCCTTCCCTCCTTCAAGAGGGATGAACTCTAGAAGAAACCCCCACTGGGGCTCCAACACCCCCCCCCCCCTGCATACACACACATATACACACACATGTACACTTACTCCCAAACATGTCATGCCTTTGGCTTTGTACACTCAGAGTGTTACAATTGTTTTTTTCCTTCTGTTTGTATTTTTCTTTTCAACCCCCTTACTGAATACATTATGATTTCGAAGTTGAAGGGATGCTGCGCTCTATTTCACACATCTTATGAGCGCTCCTCTGACCAACTCTTGTTTTTCTTGTTTTGTTTTACCTGTCTTTCAACATCATGGCCGGGCACACAAACACACACTATAATGACACACCGCAGGGAGTAGAGTGGCACAATAACAGCCCGCTGAGCTCTCTCCACACCTTGAGACAATTACCCTCCCCGCCTCGCAGCACCCTGCCCCCTGTTGCTGCTTTGTGCAAAAGAGACACACAAATATAGGGAATGTGAAAGAAGGAGCAGCCTCATTTTCCTTCACTTTTCCGCAAAACGCCAGTCGCTACCTCACCGAGCGGGCCGAATTGCAGGCGTTCTGCTCTTTGAACCGTAAAAAACTCGCAAACTCGTCGATTCTGCCTCACACTTTTTAAAGGGAGTCACATTACAAGCGTTCACAATCAGGTTCTTCAGCTATTCATCCCGTCGTCATGTCTGACACAAACACACAGAGCTGAACAATAGCCTCTCTCTCTCTTTCTCTCTCCAGCTCAGCCGCGGATATTTGCACAAAGTCTCACTGCGGCCATCAGAGAGCGCACAAATAAGTCACGAATGTGAGGAGCACGGCATTCATGAATGTTGGAATGCGCAGCCTACAGAGTGGCAATGGAAATATCTGTGTGCGTGTGTGTGTGATAGTAACTTGAGGCAGAGAGTTGTGTGTTTTTCTTTGTGTCTGTCATCACAGGCACTCAGTTCAAGTATACACACATAGTGGTGCGTCAGGATGCGCACACACACACACACACACACACACACACACACTACTAAAAGTGACTGAATTTATGTGATGACCACCAAAGGAAAACCACCAAAGGACATAGCTTTCATTATAGGGAAAAAGAAAACAAATGTTTCCTCATTATATCAATATGGTGACATGTTAAAATGTTTTCTAATGTCTGCACAATATTCCACACCAAATCTTAGGACAAAATAATTTTGCTCTTTGCACTGGATGATATACGGTGGATATAAAAAGTCTACACACCCCTGTTCGAAGGCCAGGTTTTTATGACATAAAAAATAAGATCAAGATAAATAATTTCCAATTTTTTTCCAGCATTAATGTGACCTATCACCTGTACAACTCAATGGATTTAAAAAAAAAATATTTTCAAGAGGGGAAGTAAAAATAAACAACTGAGATAATGTGGTTGCACAAGGGTGCACACCCGCTTAACTGAGGTTGTGGCTGCGTTCAGAATTAACTGATCACATCCAGCACGCCCACGACCCTTGTGAGGATAAAGCGGTACGGAAAATGGATGGATGGACATTCAAAATCCAGTTAAATTGGAGTCGGCCCACATCTGCCACCATTTAAAGTTCCTCTGATTAATCCTAAAGTTACACTGTTCTAATAGGCTTTTCCTGACATTTTTGTTCTGTCTTGCAGAAGCCTTGAAGGTATTGCACTAACAGGACTGCTTTTTGAAACAGTTCATAATTTCATCCATCTTGTCTAAGGCCGGAATTCCAGCTGAAGAATTGCATATGTATGAAAAACCCAGGGTGTCCAGAGGGATTTGGGATTTAAAAAAAAAGTTCCTTTTGTGTTTGTGCTGATTGCCGCTTCCATTAGGAAAATAAAAGACATCTTATTGTATGTGTGAATAGGCTGCCAGCAGCTTTTGAAGTGGCTACTGTATGTGCTTACTTCAAGTGCACCAATGTGTCATCTCATTAGGGAACGCCGCGCACGGATTAATTAGCAAAATAATGAGAGATCACTGCAGCTTTATTTGATGTAAAGGAATGGCCATGCGATCAGGATGGAAACCATCTGAGAACTATTTCAAACAACCAAAGCGGGACCTTGTTGGCATGTTAGCCATTAGTATTCAAAAGACACCATCCATCAAGTAGCTTTACACCTCTCTGCTGCCAAGCAAGGGCAGCCATTGAGAATTGGGTGTCACCATGAATCAAAACATTGAGCTCAAATTTGCAAAATAGCTGAGCGCGATGTCTTAGCTAGTTTGCATTTTTATTATTATTTTTTCTTGCTTGGATTAGATTTAAATTGATCTTAATTCCTTTTCAATGCTGCTCTTTGTATTTATTTTTACTTTGTTGGTTGTTTGTATATTATTGGTATGGGTGCACTGTATGTGTGTGAATTTTGCTGCTGTGACTAATTTCCCTCACTTCGCTGCTTAATTTCCAGGCGTTCTGGAGGTTAACATGTCCGCCTTACATTCTGAGGTTCTGGGTTTAAATCTCAGCACAGGCCTGTCCTGTGTGGAGTTTGTACGCTCTCCCCATGCTTTCCTCACACGTTGCAAAAACGTGCATATTAGGTTAACTGTAGACTCTAAAACTGTCCACAGCTGCGAATGTGAGTGTGAATGGTTGTTCATCTATATGTGCCCTGCGATTGGCTAGCAACCAGTCCAGTGTCCCACACCTCTCGCCCAACGTCAGATGGGATAGGCTCACCTAATGAGGGCAAGCGCTTTGGGAAATGGATGGATGGATGGATGGATGGTATAATAAATAGTAGTTTAAATTATTCTGAACTTCAACTACTAAAGTATCTTGATAGATCTATCATAATTACAAGTACCATCTGCTGCCAGCCTCTATTTTCCATCATGATGACCACTAAATCTTAACTACATGACTTAAGTGCAAGTCCGACACATCTGTCTTCATGTGCGATAAAGTATCGGGAGCTACATGTTAGAGATGTAATCACATGCTGTGAGCTACTAGCCTGGTGAAATATATGCTGCTATAGGCTCCACTAAAATGACTGCAGATCAAATGATAGCAGCTGCTCAGGGAGCGTGCACAATTACACACACACACAAACACACACACACACACACAGACTGACAGGCATGTTGGGCCTGATGCCCATTTCACAGGATAGTGGCACACAAAACATACTGTGTAAATTGTTTGATTTGGACAGTGCACTAGCTACCACCTCGGTGCTGCCTTGTTCTTTTTGCACATCCCTCTCCACTGGGAGTGCTGCATTGTGGCTACGAGATTATACAGCTGGCCGGGACATGACTTCAGACTGACTGCAGCAGGCTAATGTAGGAGCTACACTCAGCGGGGGATGTTCAGGTGGGTGTCGGTTGCATACTCTAAATACGGCTATTTATTTCTGGGACAGTAAATATTAGACTATTTGGGATGGCAGTCAAATGAGTGCGGGAGAAAGAATGGAAATTGTGACTAGTTGGTTAAGAGATGTCAGTTTGCTTCCTGAAAAATGTACCCTTCAGCAATGCATCACCCAAAACTGCTGTTAAGACTATTAAAATGCATGTAAACACCTCAGTCTGACTACATTTGAATTCTTAAAAGTTGGATTAACATACCCAGACTATTCAATTGGAAACACGATTCCTCTTGCTCTCATCAATTGAACATTGGAACCGTGGCAGAAATCTGGTCGACTAACTATACATTAATTTCCAAGAAAAGACGACTCGTGCATGGACTGACAAGGAAAATCAATTCATCATCTTCAAGAAGTCAATATTTTAAAGCACAAAGATGGAAGAAAAACGTACCGGTTTTAGAACATGATGGAATATCTCTGAAGAGCTCTTTTCCCAAAATGTCATTCTATTGTGTACAGTACTGTAGACTCTGTTATCTTCTGTTGTTCAGACTGTGACAATGAATTGTTTTAACAGTGTAAAATGTGCAAGTCTGGGTAAACAATCTCATAATAATCCAAATGGATTTATAGTGTTTTGGAATGGGAGTTCCTTTTTTAACTCTTACATTGCATGAGCAAATCTGCATATCTGTGTATCCAACAGCCGTATTTCTAACTACAAAACTTCTTCCTTTCACATTTCAACAACAATAGACTGAAAATAATGTCAATTTTTTAGTCCATGACAGGTAAAAAATAACACTGTTAAACAAACATCTTCTACTTTGCATTTAATCTTCTCTTTTCATACTAGCGATGACTTTTGATTGGGATCCAATAATTGTAAGAGTATTTTAGTAGTAGTGTCAAAAGTTGACAAACTGCAGGAGCCTTCAGCTTTTTGTTGTTGTTTTTTTTTCATTGCTTTTGAATGTCACCATAACCGCAGACCCAAGGCAGCGCTCCTTTGTGCAAAAATTGTTGTAAGGGATAACTTTACAACTCTTTGGACTAACACAATAGAGATGTAGTATTTTGTGATGTTCAAATTTGAATAAAAAAAAAGCAGTTTTGATGTTGATCAACTGATTTGCTCAGTCATCATGTCACAGTTTAAAATGGATGTTCTATAGCTTTTCCACCACATCCCTAACAGCTATGTTTTTCTTCCCAACATATACTTACAAAAAAATTTACTTCTTTAAAGTGATGTAGGATAAATGTATCCTCTTGTCAGTCAAGAGGATACATTTATGGATGTATGAGATAAACAAAATATTAGAAACAGCAAGATTGTTGCTGTGGTAATAAGGTCATACAATTGAAGTGGGGATTTTTGTGCCAGTGATGTTATGAAGGCTCTTTATGCTCAGAATTCACCACCCCTGATTTACTGTCAATGTGAGTGTGTATTTGTCTATTTTTTTCCTTTGTTCTCCTTGCTTTCATACCACTTTCAAATTTAATATGATAATAAATGTATTGATAATAATGATATTAAAAAAAGGAAGCATTCCTGGCATTAGTTTAAGGGAAAAGTACACGCTTAGACAGGGAATGTAAGGAACCACTGTATTTATTGGTATGTTTCTATATGGGCTCTTGCACAGCTAGGCATTATAAAAGCACAATAGCACCCCCTGAAGCCCAAAAGAAGCAATCTCATGCTTCAATTCAAGGCTCAACTCAACTTTAGACAGCACTTTAAAAAACAACCGCAGCTCAAACAAAGTGCTGTACACAAATTTAAGCCTCAAAACAGCCCGGAAACGCCCCAAAATTGAGAGGAATTCCAATGTTGTTCACACAGCACAGACAAGGCTGCACTCAGTGTCATGTGCAGAACTGTGTGACTGAGATTAAAAATGCCAATTCTTCATGCATTTTATAATTACCACGAGAATATGACCTCAGCTGCATTTTTGAGCCAGTTCTGGATATTAACTGGAATTTTAGAGAGTTTTTCTTTGTACATCCATCAATTTTGTACAGCGCGACTGCATTAGAAGAGCTGAGATTCGAACGCAGAACCACTCAATTACGAGGCGTACATGCTAACCACTACCAACCGTGCTGCACATTAGTGTTGTACATTATTATAAAATACATTCTGTGCGCAAACATGGGAGTAATTGCTACTAAATCTTTGAATAAAAGCTGTAGCACTGTCACTATAGAATCTCTTTAGAATCGATTCTCCTATTGATTATTGATTTAATAATCAAATATTAATTGGCGGCGGCACGGTGGCCGACTGGTTAGAGCGTCAGCCTCACAGTTCTGAGGACCCGGGTTCAGTCCCCGGCCCCGTCTGTGTGGAGTTTGCATGTTCTCCCCGTGTCTGTGTGGGTTTTCTCCGGGCACTCCGGTTTCCTCCCACATCCCAAAAACATGCATTAATTGGAGACTCTAAATTGCCCGTAGGCATGACTGTGAGTGTGAATGGTTGTTTGTTCCTATGTGCCCTGCGATTGGCTGGCAACCAGTTCAGGGTGTACCCCGCCTCCTGCCCGATGACAGCTGGGATAGGCTCCAGCACGCCCGCGACCCTAGTGAGGAGAAGCGGCTCAGAAAATGGATGGATGGATATTAATTGGCCTCCCCCCAAAATATCAACTCAAAAAAACGTTTTTCTTTCATACTAACATGCATTCTATTGTCATTGATGAGGGATGGACCTCTGTATTTAAACTGCATATTTTATGTGGTCTAAATTGGGTGTACAGAATTTGAAACAACAAAATGTTAATTTCTAAATGGTTAGCAATAGCAATTAGCATTAGCATGCTAGCAACTACCATTTTAGGTAAAAAAAAAATAAATACTATCCAGTTCACTCATAAATCATTTTATATGTACATTACACATCTAACAGTGTCTTAAAAATCACTTACAAATGTCTCTCTGTGGGTTTTGGCAAAGTTGATCACTATCTGAACACTGCGTCCATCTGCAATAAATGTCTATGTGAAAGATGGATTCCGGCGGTACCACACATGGTTCCGGGCAGAACCTTTTTTTTTTTTTGTTCCCGGCGGAGCTTCATGGCAGAAATTTTGCCTCAATTTATTTTTGTAGTGGATTTAGCCGGATTATTTGATTCCCCCCCCCCCCCCCCCCCCCCCCCCCCCAGCCCAAAAGAGCAGAGCAATAGTCTACTGTAATATGGGACCCAGTTCCATGTTTGAAAACACAAATTGAATTCAAGTCATTACTTACACAATGCCGCCATCTCTTTGGGAAGGTCTGCCCCAAAGCGACCAAAAAGGTTGCTGCTGGCCAACAGATCAAAGGGGGAGTGGCTCCTCATGGCATTGAAGGGGAAAGGGTACATGGTGCGAGGGAAGCCGGCCATATGACGCAGTTGATGCTCCCTGTTGGTTGCCATGGTAACACGAAAAGCTGCCGATGTAAGTTTGGTGGTTTTTAGCGGTCTTTTCTCGACGTCTTGGTGGTGGTCAGGAGCCGCGGGTGAATGTAAAAAGGGCCGGTGCCATTCAGGCCCTCAAGTTGCAGTTGCTGGCTTCTCCCTGGTTGGGATGCAGGGAGGTGAGGCGGATGATGCTGATGGCCTCCCAGGAACCAGGTTGGGAAGAGCCTGGCCACAGTCTGGAGACGACAGAAGACAACAGAGACCAGTTAGACGCTAGAACAAGAGAAAAGTTTCTTCGCAACTCACTTTCAATCAAATAAATGTGAAAAAACAATCCTGTAGCTCAAGTAAAGAACAAAAAGAAAGTTGCTGGTGAAAAAAAAGTGCGAAAAGAAACAGCCCTTCTCTTCTGCTCACTTTCCCAAATGGTGTAATGATTTCAGGCAATGCCATATGATTTCAATCAGCACAACTGTATTATAAAGGGTCTCTGTGTTGCCCTTGCCAGCCTGCCAGCAACATGGGTAAAATTAACCCCTAACAACAATACACGCACACAAAACTAAGTCGAGCTCATCGTAGGCCACAGGAAGCCCCCTGTGCTTTCGCTTTGCTCAAGGTCGCCGCAATCTCATCCCACCTTTTCTGTCTGTTTGGACTCCCGCTGTGCCTCAGTGACCCGCCGGAAAAAGTTATACGAGAGCTGCCCTCTCTTGTTTCTTTCTTATTCCCTTCAGTGATTTCACAAGTAGGCGGGGCTTAAGTCTCTGTGGTAGAGCTGTGGTAAATACAGCTCAGCCAAAGAATGTCGTGTTGTTTTGGGCCTGCTTCAGCATGCGAATCAAACACACACACGCACACAGGCCGATGGAGAGAGATCTGAATATACAAATGTCTTCCACTGAAGTACAAAGAGGAATATACTGAAACAGCAGGAAGAAAGGCAAAAATAGACACAGTAGAAAGAAGTAAAGGCGAATCCCTGCTCGGCTGTCATTGTTATCACAGGTACACGCTGTCAAACACAACTGCTTGTCACTTTCAGAGAAGCCGGAGCGAGTCAACTCATACCTGCTGAAAAAGTAAACTGTTACACTTGTACAGAAACACACGCACACACAGTATACACGTTAATGTAGCTGGGATATGCTTCACGCAGTTTCATTGTAAGAACGTTTTAGTCTTGCACCTCACATTTTGAAAGGCATAATAGCCTCACTGCGGTCCAAAAACAACGCTTCGCTTACTCGGAATAATCCACAAGCCCCAGTTTGGAAAGTTTTTATAGGACTCGCTCCGCCATAAAAGAAAGTACATCCAGTGTACACAATTGTTCACTTTGACTAGTATTTACATGCGGCGGTTTGCATCCCAAAATGTGCTGTAATACCCCCACAACTTTCTGAATACAGAACATTTTGCAGGGGATAGGGACAAAAGTACAGGTAACGAACACCCCCCTAAAAAGGTTTATAATTACCTATATTCATAGTTAAAACATCTTCAATTCCAAACTATAAATTCCAAAAAACTCATCTTACTACATTACCCTTGAAAATAAATTGCTTACAGATGATTTGATTTTGAAAAAAAAATCCAAATCCAAAATGCACAACACTTTCATTTCCACTGACAACCCAGGCTAAACTTAGCTTCTCCCAGACATACAAAATATTTGTCTCCAAGTCAAGATTCATCACCTCAACATTCCTTGATGCTAATTACTAATTTCTTATTAGCCAGACACTTTAGGGCATTACAGAAAGAGCACAAAAATATGCTAATAGGTGACCTTTTCAGCTAAATGAATTTGTGAATAGCAAACTTTGTATAGGCGTGGGTTTACTGTATTTAAACTGCATGCATTCTGAGACACTACTGCAACACCTTTTACAGTGGATAAGAAACGTCTACACACCCCTGTTCAAACGCCAGATTTCTGTGATCTATATATAAATGATAAATCATTTCAAAACCTTTTCCATTATTAAGGTGACCTATAACCTTTACAACTGGATGGCTTTTTTCCCATCTTTTTGAGAGGGGAGGTAAAAAAATAAATAAAAATAAAAAATGGAGATACTGTGCACAAGTGTGCACACCCTCTTATAACTATGGATGTGACTGTGTTAAAAAATCACGTTGAAACTCATGATAAACAGTGATTACCCCAAAATAAAGCTCTAAAAGACTTTCCATGACATTATTATTTTTTCTTTCCAGTAGAAGCCTGAAGGTTTTGTGCTAACAATTACAGCTATTTAGAAATGTTCAGAATTCCCTCCACCTTGACAAAGGCCCCATTTCTAGCTGAAGAAAAACGGCCACAAAGCGTGATGGTGCATGCTCCACTGTCAGTACAGTATGGTCTTTTTTAGATGATGAGCAATGTTGTGTTTGTGCCAAACAGACACATTTTGCCACGAGCTTGTAAGATTTTGTTATGGTCTGATGACACCAAAGTTGAATGTTTTGGTCATAATTCCTAAAGGTGTGTTTGCGGCAGACACAATACTGTTCATCACCAAAAGAACATCATACCTACAGTGAAGCATGGTGTTGGCAGCATCAGGCTTTGGGGTCTCAGTCAAACTGGAGGGAATTATGAACAGTTCGAAATAACAGTCAGTGTTAGCACAAAACCTTTAGGCTTCTGCTAGAAAGCAACAACAACAAAAAAAGTCAGGAAAAGCCTGCTAGAACAGCTCAACTATATTTGGGGTTAATCATAGACACTTTAAAATGTGACTGACTCATTTCACATGAGTTTGAATGTGATTGGTTAAATCTGAACACAGCCATGTTCTTAGTCATGAGAGTGTGCACACTTGTTCAACCACATTATTTCAATTGTTTATTTTTTACTTCCTCGCTCCAAAAATATTTTTTTTCCTATTGCATTGTACAGTACTTTGGTTTCCTCCCACATCCCCAAAACATGCAAGGTAGGTTAATTGAAGACTCTAAATTGTCCGTAGGTGTGAATGGTTGTTTGTTTATATGTGCCCGAAGATAGCTGGGATAGGCTCCAGCACGGCCGCGACCCTAGTGAGGATAAGCAGTATGGGAAATGGATGGATGAATGAATTTTAACTAGCCAGAAGAATAAGTTTGTTCCGCTTTGGCGTTAATGACATTCTCATATCGTCTGCTGCATAAAATCACGCACCTTACAAGTAAGATCAGCTCTTATTAAGTATTGCTTGTTTAAACAGTTTTAAACCAATACTTCATAACTCACTCTGAAGAAACTTTGTTACCTTCTTTTTTTTTTTTTTTAAAGATATATTAAACATGGCTCTGGAAATAATCAGATTTCATGAGCATTAATAATACAGCGCATAGGGTAACATTAGTATGACAAATCAGCAGTTGTTATTACAGTAAAATTCTTTTGCTCTTTCTTCCCCCACTCTCACACACAAAGTCAGCACAGTCAGTGTTGTTTTTAAAGTCATATTTCCCATATTGACATATTTCTGTAACTGCTCGGCTCCGCTGCGGTTTTTCTTCACCGCGAGGGCCAGTTCGGGAGAGTCCCTGTAACTATTTCCACAAAGAACTTGACTGTTTGTCGATCAAAGAATGTCAAACACCGGTTGGACAAAGTAGGCAGTTAGTTTAAAAAAAAAAAAAGATTATACACATGGACATGTGCAGAATGCCACATTTAACAAACATTAACATACACGTGCGTGCGTAAAAGAGGAACACCGACACATGCAAGCAGAGACATGCAGCCAGCAGAAGTGTATGTACACAGATGTTCTGCACATTTAACCCTTTGGGGTCAAGGAATCTTTCTCCCCCAAATGTCGGATATACATGTATCATATTCAAAAGAACTTGTTTTCTTTGTTCAGCACAACTTGTGCTATTTTTTTTAAAATGACACGCTGGTTTGAAAATATGATCAAGTAGAGTGAAGCCAAAAGAAACTAGTAAAATTGAGTTTCAATTCAAGTGACTTTCAAAACAAGAAACTAGATAAAGTTTCAAAATACTTGCTTTTCCAGGCATCCCAGTGTAGACAAACCTGAGAGCGTTAATCGTGTTCAGGGGCAAATAATCAAGATGGAAATGCGGCCGGTTCACACAAGCTGAAGCATCATTGAAAGCTGCAACTGACCTTGAAGAATGAAGGAGTAAATATAGGACAGAGAATCCCCTCCACAGATGTAGCCTTTGGGTCACTCAGGTTTACTGAGACTCTTTAGCAAAATCAAACCCAAAAAGACTAAAAGCCCAAGTATGAAAGCCAGATGTATTAAAAGGTTTGCCATGCAGGGGGAAAAAAAAAGTGTTGAAAGCTGAAAAAAAGATGGCGAAAGAGAGCATGAGGAACATAGGAAGGTGTTCCAAGCATCTGGCTGGCCATGTGTAAGAGTGGAGTGCTATTAATTAGAGGCACATTGGAAAGTGGATTAATAAGAGAAAGAAGGGACTGTGGTGAAACAGCATGGGGCAACAAGAAAGCAGACAGGGTCGGTACAGACAGCAAACATAAAAATAAAGAAACAGTTTTATTTCTGCTAATAAACTATGCAATAATGTGCGCCCAAGCCAAGGAATGGTTTCTTTCTCTCTAATGAGTAACACCCTCCGCCCCCGCGCTCTGCCTCCAGGGGGAATACACCTTGGGTAGGGCAACAAAAGTGGTGCTGTGTCTCCAGGCCTCAATGCTGCTTTATGAGCGCAGGCTGGGTCAGGTCAGACTGGGTCACCTGGTACTGGTCCTGCTGACACACACGCTCACATATACGCATAAACTGGTGCGGCCTTTTTCCAGACAATGGGGATTAAAAACAGCTTTGGTGTAAAGACGATGAAGGGGGCTTTCCATTGGACTGTCTTTTCCAACAAGTTGCTACATAAGTTACCATCAGTTGTGCTTATTTTCTCTCGATTTCCACATCCAAACAGTTGAAATGACATAAACTTTTTCAAACACGTGTCCTGCCGTTTGTGAGGCGAGTCATCTGGATCTAGTTATCCTTTGTAAATGTGACTGGATTTTATAGTTTTTCCAAATGACCTTGTGGTTAGAGTTACAGTATGAAACACACACGGTCATTACTGAGAGTCACACTGGTAACGTGTGCACACCACAATTTCAAGTTGATTTCATTAAAGCCCTCATGCAAACAAGAATCCCCAAACAGAAAAACAACTGAGTCTACATCACAGCATATTTCTGGTCGAAAGACTGAAAAACAAACACATTTAAGTCACATTTAACTTTTTAGACAAGTTTTTGACAAAGCAGACACTCTTGTTCATTATTTGTTTAGTACCTTGGCCACTTAAACACGCAGATAGGAGGAGTAAACTGTTTATCTGCCAACCCTTCAGCTTCCATGCTTGTGAAATGCAAGGCGGGCACTCGTTTGTTGTAACACGGACCTTAACGTTAGTCTACATTACTAACATAATGTTAGCGCTGCGGGCTGCGGAGTGTCTCTTTTAATTATGAGTACCGTTTAATGTTTTTTTTTTTTTTTTACCGTGACAAGGACATTATAACTCAACCATAACGGTACGTACAGTGTGCTTCACTGTGTGACATATGGCCAATCTGATGTTCCGTAAGTGGCAAAACCTTTAGTCAAGTTGGTAAAAAAAAAACGTCGCGAATGTGGCTAGATAGGAATAAGAGAAAAATGGATCATCATCATGTACCCAAACAGAGGACGGTTTGGGTGAAGGGAGATGAAGGAAATATTTTTCTCTGTCGAGGTTTCTTTATTTTAGTTAGAACAAATTCAACACTTCCAAAACTTGTTGTAGAACAAAGAATATTTGTCTTATTCCTAGTCATCTGGTCTAAGCTTGTAAATGCACAGCCATGAACCTAATGTGTTAATGTCACAAAATACCAAAATGCTAGCTTTTTAAGTGTAGATGCACAAAGGCTGTTAAGTGGGAAGTTCCCACTGGGAGCTCTTATTAAAAGTGCATTTAAAATGTGAAATGCCATTCTGAACCAAAACAAAGGTTTGAACAAACATAACCTCTAAGACAGTTCAGTTAAGATTTGTTAAATTAAACTATGTAAAATTGTTTGGGACTTTACTGTTGTGTCAATATGCTAAACAGAAAAGGGGAAACTCAAACTTTATTTTTCTTAAGTTCAGCACTTAATTTGAACACGTAAAACTTTCTCTTTTTATTTACTTGCCGTTATTGTGAAATGCAGCCATACTTTTATTATAGTAAATAAGAGAACATCTTGAATGTTTTTGGGAAAATACATTGTTCTAAAAAAATTTGCTATCGTGACAGGCCTAAACACATAATATATTGAGAGAGAGCAAGAGCAATGGATAAAACAAAAATATTATAGAACAGTATAAAAGGTTAAAGAGTAACAACTGTAATAAAAAATTTGCAATATAGCGGAACTGTGAAGCAAGACCGCAATGTAACGGAGGATTACTGTATCTGTATTCCGTGATGATAAGTTGTAGGGACTCATTGTTCCAGAGCTAGGACTCATTGTTTCCATGACGTGCATCCCGGCACTCACATAGTCTCAAGTGTAAAAGGATCTATGTATAGCCCTTGATTATCTATGCTAAAAGATGCAGTTAGTTTAAAAAATTTATATATATTCCAAGACACCACACACGCCTGCAAAGACGTGTACTTTACTAGCTGTGATGAATACATGCAGCGATAAACAGTTAAACATATGGTCAAAAGCCAAAGAGGCCAATGCCAATTCATGAGTGTACTGCACACAAACACAACGGATCTGTGTTATAACATCACATCTGTAATAAACACTGTTTGATCATGTTATTGTTTGTACAGGTTTGTACAAACACTGCTCACAAAACAACAATATGTGAGGTGTTCACACACTTTTGAACCAAATACTGTAGGGCAGTTCTGTTGAGTTTAGCACACAATATTTATTGTTTCCATGGTCAGCACTCGTGAATTGTACCATAATAACTTTTCGTGGGACCCTCCATTTTGGTACAGAGTCAGACCGCAGCCGTACAGTGGAAATAGACAAGCGGACTTGTCACTTCTGTGTGACAACAAGTATGAATTAGAAAGAATGCAAAACAAATATTCTCTCAAAATCTGTCTTCTTGCAACTACACCGAGCAACTGTAATCATTAAGGACATTAAATGCTTGACTTCCTCCATTTTTGTCCTTTGATATCTGTGTCACGCTAAAAAACTTTACCATGGAGAGCAGAAATGAATGAAGGTTTTTGACTGCTGTAAGCAATTAGGTTAGCGCCATGGCACTGACGTTGACACATATCCACTTTAAAACGTGACGAATTTCCCTGGTGACCCTGTAGAACTCTTCCCTGAAATGAACGCTGCATTACTGACCACTTTCAAAACCACCTTAAAAACCACATGCGCACCAAGGCCCCTGCAACCTTTACCATTATGTATCATTTCGTTGCCAACCATGTAAATTTCCCTACACAGTATATCCAGTAGTGGAGCTATTCTAATCTTATTATAACAATTAGTGTGTTATTGTGGCTGCTTACAAAAGCACATACTGTAGATCTTGTATCTAAACACGATGAAAAGCATAATATCCTAACAACATTAGTGCAACAAGTCAAAAGCAACAATTTTAGATGGCTGTGAAGATAGACAAGCTTCATAACCACATTATCTGAGCAATTTAGCACCATGGAGTGCTATTGGTTATCCTTTGTCTTACAGATTTTCCACATTGGAAAGTTTAAAATTACAAGCAAAAATGCCATTCCCTACCACACAATAAATACACAAAATTATTGTCCAATGTGGCACTTTGGACATCTGGCCTGCTCTACGACACTGAAAACATCCAAATTAGCCAATGCGTTGTCATAGTTTTCATTGCCCCCGCTATTTCTAATTGTTGTCATTTTCTTGGTGCTTTTTTTCTACCTAAATTCTGCAAGTCATCTGCCACACACACCCACACAACTACTTTTACATCTTTTACATTCCATTTGGCACACATAGCAGATCATGACGTCAAACAAGGACAGTAAGCCAATTTCATGTAACTTTGATTGAAGCAGTGAAATGGGTTTAAACGTGGAACATAGACGTGATGCGCAGCAATGTTTTGCCTCCAGTGGGGACAAATTCTCTGCTCTGCACTGTACAATGATGGCCTTTATTTAGCTTGATAATGTGGTTGATTAGTACTCAATTTTAGCATGTTTTCTGGATTACATGGTGATGAGCCTCCATCCTGAAAATTATCTACATCCCAGAGTGTGAGAGATTTCTGAAGATGTGTTCTTGGGAAACGCACTGAACTCAACATCCCCGTAATTGTCTTTCTAGACCTTAAAAGTTGTTGTTATTTTCCAAAGTAATGTAAGCATGTTTAAAGGCAATGTGTTCCAGGCTTTATCTCATTGAATTGGTTGCTTCTGTATCTGTCTTTGTTGTTCGCGTTGCTTGTCAGCTGCAGTCTCTATTTTTACACGGAAATCAAACATCAGTGAAACACCAGCAACATTTAGTTTTTAATTGACTTAGTTACTTGCATAACATCAATCATTTTTGCAACATACAGTATGTATTTAACTTCCCTCAGCTGGGGGAAGCCACATGTAAGGCAGCACTCGCTTAATGCAGATCCATCTTTTTTTGAACGACGCTTCAGCCACGGATGATTTGCAAAAGATCAATAAGAAATAAAAACATTTTGGAAATAACTTTTAAACAAAGGGAAAAACAAGACAATAAGCTGGAAACATACCAACCACAATCAAATCTGCTTGATCTAAGATGTGTTCAAACAGGGTTGGGAGATATCAACGTCCCACAATATCGCTAATGAGAGGCGAATGCTCCTTTCCCACTGCATGGTACCCACTCAGCTCACTGTGCCTATTCTTGCTAATGAGACTTCATTTTGACACAAATAAACACATATAGGGTCATTTTTGCATGCCCTGTTGCTCGGCCTTAGCAATGGACACAGTCTTATTAAACTCCACAGTCTCCACTTTGCTGCAGCGGCCGGTTTCCATGCTGCACTCAGTCTCCTATCGAATCAAAATGTCTTCTTACAATGGCCAGTGACCACAAATACGGGAGACGCTTTCTTGTTTTTTTTAGTGTGTCTTGTTTCGCCTGATGCGCTTAAGGCAGTGTTATTTTCAGAATTTCCTGCTGTACTATTTTGAGGTGCCCTGAGATTGGTTGGTGACGAGTCCAGGGTGTACCACGCCTCTCACCCAAAGTCAGCAGGGATAGCCTCGAGCTCTCCCACGACCCAAGTGACGATAAGCAGTATTGAAAATGGATGGATGGACTTTGCAGGTGGAAAACTGACTGTCTCAAACCAAGGTTAGAAGAGCCAGTAGCTACATAAGAATAACAGCCACAAACTTCACCATTATATTTTCATTGGACTGCATCCATGTCCAGTGTCAAGATGAGGAATGTGCCAATGTGATAATTAATTGATCATTTAATGTATTTGGCATGTCATATGCTGTTGTTATACGTTATTTGGTTTGAAATTCACTGTTACCCTGGCAAGGACTTTGATAAATGAGCCCAACATTTTTCAAAACACCGAAAGCTACATAAATCAAGCACTCGCCACAAAAACAGGACTACAGGGATTTTGTAATTACACAGTGTAAATTTGGTATTAGCAGCAGTAATGGGGATGATGTGGATGACCGTGACGTTATATAAAACACAATGTTGTCATTATGTGGAGTCAAGCCTGTGGGCTGCTCAAGGTCTCTAGGTCGATGCCGGGGTCAGCTTCTGTCGCTCCAGGCCGCACAGCCAGGCCATGGGTCAGGCCTAATTGAGGCATTTGGTAGGCAGCTTTTTATTTAGTATTTAAGTGAAAAGTGAGTCTAAACTCCCCTGAACACCCACACACGCTCACACTCGCACATAGTCTGTGGCGCCAGATAGAAGACTATAAGTGCGTTTTGAAAGGATTTGTAGCCAGTGCTGAGCACAGAATCTCCTCGGGCCACATCTGAACACACATTGTGAGCTTCTTTCGATGCACTGGCACACACAGAAAAGCAGAAATTCAAGTGACTTCCAAATCTCTGAAGCCAATTAGGCATGCATGACTCTCACAACATCTCTCTAAACAATTCCATGGACAATGTGTAATGCTGTGGAAAACAAGAAAACATTTGGTAGGTTGAGGACGCAAAAGTCTCAAGTTGCTGCTTGTTGTACAATAACAAGCAAGAGGACAACTACTGACAAAAGGTTGGACATATGTGGAGACAAGGACTGAGAATAAAGACTAAAAGTTAGAGAGACACAGATGAGCCCGACAGTCATTCTTGAAAATTGTAGACAGCAAAGATGAGATTGCGGCAGGGATAAATAACAACATCCAACACACCCAAATCAATTTCAGCACACACTCATAAACAATCTGAGGAGTTTCCATGCTCCAGGATTTAACCAACAACAGATGCATCCAACTTTATTTCATAGCGCTCTGAGTTGGGTTGTTCAAATGGACCAGCTTATGGTTCAGTCGACCATGGCAGATGTCTACAGATACAGAAAAGAAATTGGAGTTGAAAAAGACAAGATGAGCAGACAAGAAAAATACTATATAGTGCAGGGAACTTGAATAGGTGGACTTTTGTTTGGATTCGGACACAGACATGTTAGCAAACTTATAAGCACAGGTAGGCTCCCATGTGACCGGTCTCAGCCAATTAAATCGCCCACTCAGAACCGCTTTGCAAGTAGAGCGAGTGCATATGTCCGAGGCAGGCATGTGGTGAAGTGAGTTTAGGGTAAACGGGTAAAGTCGGGCTTTTTAGTTATTATACAAGTTATTTTTGTGTCTGTAGGTTTTTCAAAAACAGAATGGAGCAACTCAAAATGCTCACACCAAACCTTTAGTTTTCCCCCCCAATTGAAGGCATTTTAAAATTGTGAATTTATTTCAAACTCACAAATTCAATACATGGTATACTTGTCCCTCCAGTTCAGTTTAAAAATCAGCAATAATTATTGGAGCTGTTCAAGAATCGGTGGTGGCTCAAATTGGCATTCGAGTCCGCCGAAAGAAACAAACGCCGAATCAGAATTTTCGGATTTGAATGACACCAAATTAAACAATAACATACTACTTACTTTAATCTGACAAGAGCTGCAACTGCTGCCACGCCGCATTTACTTAAAAAAATACAAAATATTTCACAATTTTTGGCCTTTGTTTATGGCCGCCGAGCTTTTGAGTTACTGCACATAGTTTCTGCGCGTGTACGCAGTTGTAGTTATAGCCCTACACCGAGATCTCCGCGGAAGGAGAAGTCCATTAGCCTAGCCTGAGGACCTGCACGGATATTCACCACAACCGAAGCCGAAAAGGAGTCATCGCTGAAATGGACGGCGATCGCGTCAGAACGAATGGGACAAATTTGATCCAACACTGCGTGCCAGATAAAGAGACTCAGGCGGCGTGCACGAAAGGAGGCAGCTGGTCCAAGGCAGCGAAGATTTACGGCACAGACAGGCACGAAACCAATCCGGGTTCTACCTCTGGCCACAGTACGGCGAGTGATCCTGGTTAAAGTAAGTCATTTTAAACCAAAAAGAAAAACTTTTCCGAAGAAAGAAGTGGCAGCCAAAACGTGCCAGCATAGATTGTTTTCAAATAATCAAATTGGATATTTCATTTATTGGACGATGATGTCTTTATTTCATCATAATAAAAGGAGTAATGATTTGATCACGATTTTGAAAGTCATTTATTAATGTCAACACAAATAGCAAATCTGGATTCAGAGGGCGAGTCCAAGCCCTAGTAATTATTCTATACATTTTTCTATTTTTTTAACAGTTGGTGACATCAAAAATATTTGCGGCTCAATTATAATGTGCACAATACTTTTCCCTGAATTGGACGTCTTTAACTTTTAATTACAATTGTGAGTCAGTTGTCAGCATGACCCGAGTGTTTACACGTAATTGTTTATGACCGTTATTGACGTGATGAACAGTGACATGATGACACGACGGAAAGAGGCATGGCAGGCCGCTCAACAGTATAGTGTCAGGTGACCTGGATAGCTTGGATCAAGTGGGGATAAGGCACCTAGCATCTTCCTCTTAATCATCAATCACATAGTATTTATAGAGCACAGGCAGCATTAAGGACGTTATAACGAAAAGTGCCAATGCAAACTGGCAGCAATCGGACATGTGTCGTGATACCCACAGTAGGCTACTTGGAATTATATAACTGTGCAGATAGGAACCTGTTCACATAAGCTTCAGGAAGGGATGCAAGACTGAATGTGCGTGTACTCAGTTGTACCAGACCATTTGGCAATTTGTGATGGATCAACTTAGTCGCGCAGTTTGACGGCACATAGCCTGCAGCCAACTTTGTCTGCTGCTGCACAATCTCACCTGAAGCACTCGATTAGTGACTGACTACCTCAAAACTTAGAAACTGCTATTGTCATTCTTTAAAAGTTTGTAAAATAACGAAACCCATTTCAGAGTAGAGTTGATCTTTCAGCATAGGTGAATCAGAGAGGTTAGGCATGTGCATCCATCACTGGAGCAAACCGAGACGTGCTAACACCCATGTAAGAGTTCATCCGCTCACACGGAGTGGCCCTCAAGTGCATGCGAGCGCCGATCAGCTTTCATTCCCCTCCTTAAATGTTTCTTTCTGTTTGCCCTGTTCTTGATTAAAGCTGTCCTCAAGAAACCCAACCTCTGCACTCGTGCTGTCCCAAAAAACACAAACAGAGAGCGAAAGAGAGACATCTCACTCGTGCTCTGACATGTCTGTCTTTTCTTACACACCGCTGACACACGTTCAAGTTTTAAAGGAAATTTCAGATCAAGCGAAAAACAAGATTACAAGTCAAACTTACCAGATGTCTGATGTGAGTCCAGCACAGTCTATTTGCTGTTTTTTTTTGGGGGGGGGGCTTCGTTTTTTTTTTTTTTTAAAGGGGTATAAGTCAGATGTGTAATGAGCAGAGTTTGAACTCAAAGTTGTGAAGTTTCTCTATCAGCGCCACAACTGACTTTAGCCTGTTGCATTCCGCCTCCCTCTCCTTCTCCCGACTCTCTCTCTCTCTCGAAGTCATAGTGTGCTTTGATTCACAAACCCTGCCTCTGTCACGTGATCCGAAACCTCAAATATACAGTGCATTTTTTTTGCCAGCCACAGAATGCCTGTAGGAAGGGAGAATGGGGTCCACAAGGCTTAGGTTTCATTGTGCTGCCCACCCCCTCCCCCTTTTTTGTAGCCCTCTTTCTCTTTGTCTCATAGCACATTTTACTTTTCTACGACGTATTACAAGCCAATACTCTTTGATTGAATTTTGACTCGAGCTATTTGGTGCTATCCAAATATAGTCCACAGCTGACAAGATGGTTGCACAAATGAAACAGTCATTAGCTCATAGGCACATACAAACACACATGCCAAACAGGGCCGCACACCTTTGGGGGTATCGGTATCAGCTTATAGACCATTGCACCGTGTTTACAATCCCTTGACTTAAACCTTGTGGCCAACCAATGTGGGAGTCCAAGGAGGTCAAGAACCATTCAAGAGCCATAAAGGGCTTGATTGAGACAAAACGACTTAATAAGGCTGAGTGGGAAGGAGCTATACTTTCTTAACATAAGTGTCCTGATACCTTCAGCTAATAAGAAAATGGAAATGAAAGTTGATCAGTTTGTCAAGGTTCATACCCATTTGCAAGGTCTCATTTAAGCAAAAGCTCAGTTTTCATATTTTTCCAGCAGCATACAGCTGTGGTAATTTACATATTCACTTTATTACTTTCTTCATTTGGTATATATAATTGTATTCATATTTGGTGGACATAGCCATCCATTTTTCACAGGGGAGCTTAAGCCCATCTCAGCTGACTTTGGATGAGAAAGGTGGTACACCCTGGACTGGTCACCAATCACAGGGCACATATTGACAAACAACCATTCACAATGTCTGTCTGTCTGTCTATGTGTGCAGTAGAGAGTCTCTTAGAGTCTTCAGTTAAGCTAACATGCATGTTTTTGAAATGTGGGAGGAAATCGGACGACAGAAAAAACCTATGCATGCAAAGGAAGAACATGAAAATTCCACAAAGAAATCCCAGAGATGAGATTCTAACCCAGAACCTCTGACTGTTGGGCATCCATTGTCCTTAAACGACACTTAAAAAATCTTATAGTGTAGCTTAAGTTTGTAACATTAGGTAGCAAATTACATTTATTACATTGTTCTTTTACATCAAGAAATCCGCATGTTTTGTAGTTTGTAATGCAGTTGATTTATTTGTACTACAAAAGGGTGATCAGCTCTGATCTACACCATCTTGTGTGTCTTTACGCACCTTCAAAATTAAGTGAATGAGGGAGAAAGCAAAGCAGAAATATTTGTTTGAAGGACAGTTATCACAGCTAATGGAAAGTCTTCATTGGTTGTTTGGCTAGTACATCGCGCTCTCCTCCTTCTACCTGGTCAGACAGCAATTTTCCATGAATTCTTTTTGTTATAATTTCTCACACCTTAATGCAAATTCAAAGTCTTTCAAGGCATGAAAACTCAACACCGTTTTCATGAATTTCAAGCACTTGTGGGAATCGTGCTTTGTACGACATTTGCATAAAATATTCATATGAATGCCAATCCACTGAGACATTCACATGACAAAGAGCATAGGAAATTGGGTATCTGTAGTCTCAAATTAGAATTATATGCAACACATTCAATAGATTGCAAATTTACAGTACAAACACATTTTAATCATACAGTCTTGATATATATATATATATATATATATATATATATATACATACATATACAGTGGGTACAGAAAGTATTCAGACCCCCTTGTACACACAGCACCCCATATTGACAAAAAAAAACTGAATTGTTGAAGTTTTTTGCAGATTTATTAAAAAAGAAAAACTGAAATATCACACAGTCATAAGTATTCAGACCCTTTGCTCAGTATTTAGTAGAAGCACCCTTTTGACCTAATACAGCCATGAGTCAAGAACAGTCACGGAGTTATTCTGAAGCCACTCCTTCGGTATTTTAGCTGTGTGCTTAGGGTCATTGTCTTTTTTGAAGGTGAACCTTCGGTCCTGAGCACTCTGGAGAAGGTTTTCGTCCAGGATACCCCTGTACTTGACCGCATTCACCTTTTCTTTGATTGCAACCAGTCTCCCGGTTTCTGCAGCTGTAAAACACACCCACAGCATGATGCTGCCACCATCATACTTCACTGTTGGGACTGTATTGGACAGGTGATGAGCAGTGCCTGGTTTTCTCCACACATGCCACTTAGAATTAAGGCCAAAAAGTTCCATCTTGGTCACATCAGACCAGTGAATCTTATTTCTCACCATTTTGGAGTCCTTCAGGTGTTTTTTTTTTTCTTCTTTTTTTTAGCAAACTCCATGTGGCTTTCATGTGTCTTGCACTGAGGAGAGGCTTCCGTTGGGTTCTGGTCATCCCAAACGTCTTCCATTTCAGAATTATGGAGGCCACTGTGCTCTTAGAAACCTTAAGTGAAGCAGAATTTTTTTTGTAACCTTGGCCAGATCTGTGCCTTGCCACAATTCTGTCTCTGAGCTCTTCAGGCAGTTCCTTTGACCTCATGATTCTCATTTGGTCTGACATGCACTGTGAGGTGTAAGTTCTTACATAGATATATAGGGGTGTGGCTTTCCTAATCAAGTCCAATCGGTATAATAAAACACAGCTGGACTCCAATGAAGGTGTAGAACCATCTCAAGGATGATCAGAAGAAATTGACAGGAACCGAGTTAAATATATGAGTGTCAAAGAAAAGGGTCTGAATACTTACGGCTGTGTGATATTTCTTTTTTAATAAATCAGCCAAAATTTCAACAATTACGTTTTTTTTCTTCTTCTGTCAATATGGGGTGCTCTGTGTACATTAATGAGGAAAAAAAAAAGGAACTTAAATTATTTTAACAAATGGGTGCAATATAACAAAGAGTGAAATATTTAAGGGGGGCTGAAAACTTTCCGTACCCACTGTGTGTGTGTATATATATATATATATATATATATGAGGACCCGGGTTCAATCCCCGGCCCCGCCTGTGTGGAGTTTGCATGTTCTCCCCGTGCCTGCGTGGGTTTTCTCCGGGTACTCCGGTTTCCTCCCACATCCCAAAAACATGCCTGAATTGGAGACTCTAAATTGCCCGTAGGCATGACTGTGAGTGCGAATGGTTGTTTGTTCCTATGTGCCCTGCGATTGGCTGGCAACCAGTTCAGGGTGTACCCCGCCTCCTGCCCGATGACAGCTGGGATAGGCTCCAGCACGCCCGCGACCCTAGTGAGGAGAAGCGGCTCAGAAAATGGATGGATGGATATAGTGTGATTGAAAAGTAACTCCCAATTGTAAAATACTTATAATTTATTCATGTTGTAATATTTTTCTAAATTTTTTTGTGTATGAGTGGCCAGCCAGAGGTCCTGACTTAACACCCTGCGACTTTTTTCTGTGGGGTTGGTTGAAGGAGCAACCAAACCAAACTATTCTACCAAACCAACGACTACGAGAGTACCTTGTGAAATCAGTTAATGCGGTTCCCAGGCGGCTTGAGAAACTGGTGACTAAGGCTGGCAATACACTTTCTTCTCATGTTCATTTCTTGTAAGAATTATAGTTCAGAAATAAATTACAAGTACTTAAAAATAGGGAGTTACTTTTCAATCATCCTGTATATATATATATATATATATATATATATTCATTCATTCATGCATCTTCCGTTCCACTTATCCTCACTAGGGTCGCGGGCGTGCTTGAGCCTATCCCAGCTATCTTCGGGCGTGAGGCGGGCGGGGTCCACCCTAAACTGGTCGCCAGCCAATCGCATGTCACATCGAAACAAACAACCATTCCCACTCACATTCACACCTACGGGCAATTTAGAGTCTTCAATGAATGCATCTCTTTGGGATGTGGGAGGAAACCGGAGAACCCAGAGAAAACCCACACAGGCACGGGGAGAACATGCAAACTCCACACAGGTGGGGCCGGGATTTGAACCCCACTCCATTAAACTGCAGACAGCAAACTACCATGACCTCTTTTCCATATTGCCAAGCATGTCTCAACAGTTTCTCCAAATAAAATGAGTTCAAGAATTCCCCTTCCTCTTGTCCTACAAGAGTTTCCTAAGAAGATCAAACCAGTTACTGTCTGGTAAGGAATCATTAAATGTAGCCCCATGATGAGATCAAACCTGACCAGTCAGCCCCTCCGGGTTCCAGCTACCTGCTTTTTCATGTCAGCCAAAAGTCTCTGCAACTGTCTGACTAAATTCTTGCAGCTTGGCGTCTCCAACCACTGCCGGCCCATAAAAAACAATCACATGCAACAGGGGGTATGTACAGTATGTTCTTTAATCTACCTCAAAGGCGTTTCAAAGATGCTATCACAATATCTGTCATTTAAAGCGAATAGATTATTGGTTTGTAAAGTTTGGCCTAAATAATATACAAAACACAATGCCACTGGGGCCGATAATTTGTGCTTAATGTAATTAGACAGGCAAAAATGAACACAAACACTGTACAAGAGCACACATTACTTACGAAGGTCCATATTCTCCCAGGTGCATAAGAGGGAAAGCAGATTCTTCTTCATTTAAGCTCCTTCATTTCAGATACAGGCTCTGGGTGGAGCAAGCCTAAAATGTTGGTGTTCCCTCTCAAATCTGGTTTTACGCGTATTCAACCATCGACAAGCGATTTTCCTCTTTTGAAGCTGTATTAAGTCAAGCTCCCCGGGAATTTGAAACATCATATTGCACTTGGAGTTTCGATGCAGTTAAAATTCACACCACATGTACCAAGAATATTGTAAAAGAGACTTGCAGAAAGCTATCAAATGTAAATATCCTGCCACTATTTCAAATGGAAAAAGTACAATAAACATTTTCAAAAGATTGTTGTTTTCATTGAGGTTGTAATACATTTTATACTGTAATTAAAAACCAACAGTCCCCATAGTTACTTAGCTTCATCTGCATCTACTCCACCCTCCTCTCCAATCACGTCCACTGTAGAGAGCGTGGATCCAACTTCTTCCTCTAGTACAGCTGAATTAAGCAGTGGTGCTGGTGGGCCACCTCCAGTGCCTTGAAGACATTTTGTTTTTCACAGAGGTTCGTATGTCTCTCCATTTGAACTTCAGCTCAGTTGCGGTACATGGACACCTCCCCACGGGAGCGACATCTTGGATCATTTTGGCCCAGGTAGTGGCCTTTTGGAGAGAGTCAGCCGTGAGCACTACCTGACAAAACAAAACTGCATCGTACCTTTTGACACACTGCACAAGCGCCTCCACCTCTTCCATCCTTGAAATTCGGCTTTCTTTTAGACATCATTTACTTTCATAGTCCTTTGACAAATTTCAGTACTTTTATACTTGAATGGGAAAAAGCAAAGCATTACACAAGTTTTTCACCAATTTAATTCAATTTAGCGTATGTGCGGGCATATTTATTTCTGACATACGGTGGCTGGGAAGTCCGAAACATCCATCCATCCATCCATTTTCTGAGCCGCTTCTCCTCACTAGGGTCACGTATCCCAGCTATCATCGGGCAGGAGGCGGGGTACACCCTGAACTGGTTGCCAGCCAATCGCAGGGCACATACAAACAAACAACCAGTCACACTCACGTTCACACCTACGGCAATTTAGAGTCTTCAATTAACCTACCATGCATGTTTTTGGGATGTGGAAGGAAACCGGAGTACCCGGAGAAAACCCACCTTGCACAGGGAGAACATGCAAACTACACACAGGCCAGACCGGATTTGAACCCCAGTCTTCAGAACTGTGATGCAGATGTGCTAACCAGTTGTCCATCGTGCCGCCCATTGAAATCCATGAAAAGATAAAGCCCACTTTAAATTAAAAAAAAAGGAAAAGTTTTTTTTTTATTGAATAAAGCCAATAAAATACATTTATCGGAACACTGCATTTGCCTGAATGCATGTTTGTCAATAAAAAATAATTGTGGCTCCCATGCTCTAGATTATTTAAATTAATTAGCTTCACCTGTCAGTACGGTGGCTGTGAAGTGCAAAACAATATAACAAAATTGTGAGACACTTTTACATTGCAGAAAAAACCCCCCAAAAAAACCACTTTCACATTTCAGAAAACAAATTAACAAAAAAAGAAACAAATTTACATTTCGGAAAACAAACAAATGTGGGCAACTCTTATTTTTATGCGATGGTTCGGTCCAGTCGGGTTCGACCTGGTTGTGCAGTGTTCAGGAGGCTTTAGGGTTAAAGGCATTTATATTAACACATATTTGCAGATTTCAATTTGATTTATAAAGTACTGCATGATTTGGCTCCAGCTCCTCTGGCTGAGTTCATCAGCCAAAGAAAAAGCTCTGAGCGTGTCACTCGAGGCTCTGTCAGAGGTGACTGTCTCATTCCTCTGAGCAGGAGCACTTTCAGTAAGTAGGCCTGGTCAGTCAGTGAGGAGCGCTGGTGAGTGGAACTTAGTACCTGAGGAGGTTAAACTGCTTACAACATACAAGGCCTTCACAAAAAAACTGAAAATGTGGCTAGTTAACACCTATAGCTGCCAACACTAAAAGACAAGTATGTTATGATGTTTTTTTTTTGTTATGATCAAATGATTTGTGGTTTTATTCTCTCTTAATAGTATAGTAAGTCTTTGATTATGTATCCTGTATTATATTGTCTTGTAGATGTATTTTACTGCTTTTTTACATCATGGCCAGGGGACTACAGATGAAAACTAGCCTTCTGGCTAATTCTGGCTTTTTTAACCATGTGTACTTCATGTGTTTTATGAAATTGCATTGTCCCCTTTCAAATAAACTGATTAATAATAATTAATGCTGCCACACTTAATAGGTCACATACTTCTTTTACCGACTGGAAGCAGCAGGGCGTGTTCTACCGGGATACAGCAGCCAATCATAGTGCAGCGGCGCGTGTCCTGGAGCCAGTAATATTGGAGCAGCGCAAGTCCTGCCAGGAAAATGCGTGGGAATCCTAATAATGTGTGTGCGAATCCTATGTGTCAATGTGATATGGTACGTTCCCTTTCCGGTTTGTGACAATGTGTTTCGTGTTTTGTTGATTTGTTTTCTGAAATCCATCCATCCATTTTCTACCGCTTATCCGGGTCGGGTTGCGGGGGCAATAGCTTTAGCAGGGACGCCCAGACTTCCCACTGCCCAGCCACTTCATCCAGCTCTTCTGGGGGATCCCGAGGTGTTCCCAGGCCAGCCGAAGGACGTAGTCTCTCCAGTCTGTCCTGGGTCGTCCCTGGGGTCTCCTCCCGGTGGCACGATGGACAACCGGATAGCACATCTGCCTCACAGTTCTGAGAACTGGGGTTCAAATCTGGCCTGGCCTGTGTGGCGTTTGCATGTTCTCCCTGTGGCAGCGTGGTTTTTCTCCGGGTACTCCGGTTTCCTTCCACATCCCAAAAACATTCATGGTAAGTTGATTGAAGACTAAATTGCCCATAGGTGTCAATGTGAGTGTGAATGGTTGTTTGTTTATAGTTGCCCTGCGACTGGCTGGCGACCAGTTCAGGGTGTAGCCAGGGTGTCTCGCCCAGAGTCAACTGGGATTGGCTCCAGCACGCCCGCGACCCTAGTGAGGATAAGCGATACAGAAGAGAATGAATAAATGGATGAATGAATGAATTTCAATGTCATACACAAGTCTCAGGAAAACTCTATTTTCCATAATTTCCAGACAACCCCATTGTCAATAAATCCCATCGCTTTGATAAGGCCACCATAATTTACAACTTATATGCGGTGGGTGTGTCAGAAATCAGGATGGGAGAATCTGCATAAATGAAACGGACATAAGTCCAGATGCTTAAAAAAGGACTTGTGTGCGAACGGGAGAATTGGGCCCTAAATGCTTATTGTCATGTAGCACTAACACAAAGTTGGCCATCACTAAACTATAACAAACCATCAGGAATTCAGTCATATGGTCCTGTCATATTCAATGCTGACATTAACAAATTTAAGCCATCTGTGGAGAAATGAATATGTGGCAGGTTTAAACATGCTCATACAACTATCTCAAATCCCAACCCCAATTATAATGAAGTTGGGATATTGTGTAATACACTGTAAGACAAATAAAAACAGAATAGAATGATTTGTAAATTATTTTCAACCTGTGTTCAATTGAATGGATGAGACAGAAGATATTTAATGTTCAAACTGATAAACCTTTTTTGTTGTTGCAAATATTCAATCATTTTGAAATTAAATACCTGCAACACATTCCAAAAAAGCTGGGACAGCAGCATGTTTACCACTGCGTCTACTATATCACCTTTCCTTTTAACTCAATAAAGCGTTTGGAAACTGAGGAAACTTATTGTTGAAGCTGTAAGTGGTAGTTGTTTCTATTCTTGCTTGATGTACAACTTCAGTTGCTCAGCAGTCCGGGGTCTACATTGCGGTATTTTGCGCTGTATAATGCGCCACACCATTTTCAATGGGAGACAGGTCTGTACTGCTGGCAGGCTAGTCAAGTACTCACACTCTTTTACTATGAAGCCATGCTGTTGTAACACATGCAGAATGTGGCTTGGCATTGTCTTGGTGAAATAAGCAGATGCGTCCCTGAAAGAGAAGTTGCTTGGATGGCAGCACATGTTGCTCCAAAACCTGTACGTACCTTTCAGCATTAATGGTGCCCTCACAGATGTGCAAGTTACCCATGGCGTGGGCACTAACACACCCACATACCATCACAGATGCTGGCTTTTGAATTTTGTGCTGATAACAATCCAGATGGCCCTTTTTCTCTTTGGCCCAGAGGACATGACAGCCATGGTTTTTAATGAAGTGGCGCATGGGTGATCCAAGGTCACAGGCATTCACTGTTGGTTTTCAGCCCTGCCACTTTCATGCACAGATTTCTGAAGATTCTCTGTATCTTTTGATGATATTATGGATCATAGATGATGAAATTCCTAAATTCTTTGAAACTGTACGTTGAGAAACATCGTTCTCAAACTGTTGGACTATTTGTGCTCACACAGTGGTTCACACCGTGGTTCACGAAGTGGCTAACCTCGCCCCATTCGTTTTATGATTATGTTTTCAGTTTTAATGTTCCTGTCATGTTATTTGATATAGATTCTGAACTGGTCCAGATGATGTATGTGGCGCACTTACATGCTGTTATACAGTATTGAATTATAGTATAGTATTGACTGTTTCTATAATGCAATGTGATAAAGTGGTATTAAGAGGTAGATTAAATCGGGCAAGAACCCACTGAAGGCCCAGGTTCCAAATGCAAGGCCTGGCACTGGAATAAAAGCACACAGTCAGTGTGCGAGAGTACAGAATTTTTCTTGGTTTGTACTGTATGTATTTAAGTCGTTAGTACCCATTAGTGTTACTGCCTATTTTTGGATAGCTTGAGAAAGTTTCCTTTAAAAAAAGAATGTTAGGAAAATAACCCCTAACTGCATTGAAATTATGGCAAAATATAGTTTTCAATGCAGCCATTTTTGGGTTATACATTATGCATCCTGTGGCCAGACTATACCATGCCACCGTGTGTTACTGTGGGGGTGTGCATGCACATACATCTTGCACAGGACACAGTGGCTCTCATGCTGCTTGAAAATATTCCAAAAACAGATTTTTTTCTTTTCTTAAATCTGTGCAATTTCTTACTAAATTGTGGTGTAAAAAAAAACAAAAAAAAAAACACTGATTGCTTGTATACTTTATATATGGAACCCAGTACTGGGTTACTACCACACTTCTAAGTTAGAGCGTCAGTGCGGGAGGTGTAAGGTTACTACTGTTTGTGTTTCTGTGTCAGTGAAATATGCCAAGAGCAGGCCAATGTGTTACTCCTGGCTGAGTGTGAAAGAAACAATTTGTGTATTTCTCAATGTTAAACAAAAACAAAAGTTATGACATGCAGCTGCATGTTGATGAGTGCACACTCACATCTGGGAAATAAAACACTCAGCATAAGAGGAGTTTTGATTAGGATAGTGTCTCGGTTATTACGGCCTTGACTGCAGCATATAGATACACAACAAAGAACAAAGAAATGGAGTAGGAAATCAGAAGAGTAAAAAGAGGGGTGCTTTTAACTTTCTGAAGAACTGGAAAAGGGGCCGTTTTTGGCAGTGAGCAGGGGATAAACCGCAGAATGGTGCGACGCTACAGTTAACTGTTGGAGGAGGCAAGGGGGTGTGCAGAGGAAAGGAAGCAGGGGAGCGTGGAGAGGAGGCAAAAGAAAAGAAAGACAGGAGGAAAAGAAGGGGTTAGACGGCAGGTTTTAATCAGCAACAGCCTGCTGGTAATGAGATCACTATCCCGCTGCTCTCAGATTGATGTCATGTGAAGCTGTGTGATGCGCAGAGAGGCATGCCGAGGATGACAGGCATGCATGACAAGCCCGCTTACCGGCTCAGACACGCGCAAACGACAAGGGTACAAAGGCACGGGTTGCACTCGCAATAATGTTGGCAAATGTCTACACACCAATACAGAAATGGCACAAAGAACCTTTAATAAACCAAAGATGCCTGCTGTTATTCGCTGCTTATTTTCAGGCAAGCAAAAGAGCTGACACAAATATAATCACACCCACGCATTCACCATTAACACTTTTAGGTCCCAGGGCTTCTTTATGTTTTCTCTTCCTCTAGAATGGCTAAACATGCCTACACACAAAGAACATACTGTACCAGCAGGCGAATGTTGGCGAGACACGCAGGCGAAAAAATAGACTGAAAACTAGGGGGGAAAACGAGGTAAATGAGGGAGCGAAAAGGAAACGGGTGACACTCTGGGTAGCCATTTTGGGGTTAGTAAGTTTACCTCACATGTTGCGAAATGAAAGGGGTCCTTTCAGTGAACACTAGAGGCAAAACTCATAGTAAACCATATGCGCACATGGAAATACAAACAAGCTAAAATGAACATTAAAGCGGCAAAGCATATTTGTTGTTTCTGTGTGGGTGAAAAGGGCGTACATGTGCATCCAATGAACAGTGAATGGCTCTTCCCGTACAAATGTTCCCCAAAATTCAACCATGATGTCACCATGAACCTGTTGTGAACTCAACACTGTCAACTACCATTACCGTCTCATCCCCCCTCCCATCATCCACCCCCACCTCCCGCCCCGTGCTTCACCGCACTACCTCTCCGTCCCCATCTTGTTTTCGGCCTTCCGCTCTTCATCTTTCGCCATGCAACATTGTCTGTATGCATTTTTCTTTTCAACACAAACAGGCGCATGTGCTCCCCCTCCCTCGTAACGCCAGACCGCCCCCCCCCCCCCCCCCCCCCCGCCCCCACCCCAAACACACAAACCAAACTGCTCACAGCCATTTGGACAGTCTCTACTCTAACAGGGACAGTTTTAATAAGAACAAGCTGGCATATTTTGGCCAAGACCTGCACTTATGGTAATTCAATCAGAACGAGAGGGAAAAGAGGGGGGTAGTGTAAAGGGGCACGCAGAGGGTAGAAGAGTGTGAGACGGGGAAATAAGAAAAGCAGAGGGAGGAAAATGGAGACAGTGGGTGAATTGGAGGGTTGAGTGATTAGAGGAGTTTGATCCACATTTGGGAATGATTGTCTAATTACAGCAGATATGTTGAAGTGTTGCTGCCTGGGGGACAGCCAGTGTTTGGAGGGCGCAGTACGACAAAATTAGATGATTGGATGAGAGAGAAATCAAGAGGGGAAATTGGAGGAGGAGAAAGAGATCAAGAGAAGTACATCGGTGGTTCCGAACAAGGAATTTTCCAAATTGAGGTCTTGGAAATTTTAAAGGCTTCCTCCCTGGAGCTGAAGGCCATTTCAGCCCGCGCCGCATCTCCTCACACGGACAGGAAACATTTAGATGGTCAGTACTTCATTTTGGTCAAAGGGTCCATTATGGGCAATGTGTTAAACAATATTTTTATCTAAACAAGAGCACTCAAGGTGCATGCATACACAACTTGAAAAAACAATAAAGATTTTTTGTTTTTTTACATTTCAGACATACTCAAAACTTTTACTCAACACAGACCAGCAAAAATGATGGAAAGCACTATAGTACGCACACCAGGCCACAGTTGGCACTGGAACTTTGTAAAGGAACTACGCACATGTGCAACAACTGCCTGTCCTTTGCTTGCATAAATGTGATATGTGAACAATAGTGATGTTAGATACCACCAATTTCCTTTCCGATCTAATACTGAGTAAAAATCAAGCTGGTATTGCTGATACCAATCGCATACTGTATGAAAATACACTTAATGTGTCTGGTAAATCTAAAAAAAGTATTGCATTTTAAAACATAACTTCATAAAGAATACAAGACATATTTTAATTCATTCCTTCATTGAGGTAAGGTAGCAGTCGGACACTTGCAGTTTTATAATAATGGAATTACCAGTAAATATTTAATTAAACAAATAAATGCCATAATAATTGCACAAATTTGTCAATCCCTACATTTTAGAATATTATTTAACATCCATCCATCCATCCATTTTCTGAACCGCCTATCTTCACCAGGGTCGCGGGCGTGCTGGAGCCCATCCCAGCAATCCCCGTGCGAGAGGCGGGGCAGACCCCGAACTGGTCGCCAGCCAATCGCAGGGCACACATAAACAAACAACCATTCACACTCACATTCACACCTACGGGGAATTTAGAGTATTCAATTAACCTAGCACGCATGTTTTTGGGATGTGGGAGGAAACTGGAGTACCCGGAGAAAACCCACGCAGCCACGGGGAGAACATGCAAACTCCACACAGGTGAGGCTGGATTTGAACCCCAGTCCTCAGAACTGAGGCAGATGTGCTAACCAGTTGGTCAACGTGCCACGTTATCCATCCATCCATCCATTTTCTGGGCCGCTTCTCCTCACTAGGGTCGCGGGCGTGCTGGAGCCTATCCCAGCTGTCATTGGGCAGGAGGCGGGGTACACCCTGAACTGGTTGCCAGCCAATCGCAGGGCACATACAAACAAACAACTCGCATTCACAGTCATGGCTACGGGCAATTTAGAGTCCCCAATTAATGCATGTTTTTCGGGATGTAGGAGGAAACCGGAGTGCCCGGAGAAAACCCACGCAGGCACGGGGAGAACATGCAAACTCCATACAGGCGGGGCCAGGGATTGAACCCGAGTCCTCAGAACTGTGAGGCTGATGCTCTAACCAGTCGTCCACCGTGCCGCCGTGCCACGTTATTTAACAGTAAAAGCAAATTAGTTTGGTAGTAAATGATAATTGATATAATTTGTCATGGTCTGTGTTTTGTTTGGGTTGTTTGGTTTTGTTTCATGTTTTTCATGTCTTGTGTGCTCATTTAGTTATGGTGTCCACCTGTTCTCATCAACCTACCTTGCGTCGACCAATCAACTCCCTCCAGCTACTCTTGTCTTGTCCAAACTCAAGTGTTTCTTTGTTACTTTGTGTTTAGATTTTGGACTTTGTTAATTTAGTTTTTAGATTTGTCCATGATCCTTGTTTTCTTTCTGTTTTTGGAATTAAATATTAATTGTGAGACTCCTGCCTTGCCTCCCTGCTTCCCTGCACTTGGGTCCTCCACTTCCTTCCATCCAGTGCCTTCAAAAACCAAACGTAACAATAATTTATAGATAAAATGCTATTTATTTTTGTCCATCTTTCCTTTAAATGATCAGTTCTTTAGGAAACCTTACCCAAATACGTCTATCCTGTTTTGCCTTTGTGAGATTATTTTAGTGACATATATTGTATGTGGGCGGCACGGTGGACGACTGGTTAGAGCGTCAGCCTCACAGTTCTGAGGACCCGGGTTCAATCCCCGGCCCCGCCTGTGTGGAGTTTGCATGTTCTCCCCGTGCCTACGTGGGTTTTCTCCGGGCACTCCGGTTTCCTCCCACATCCCAAAAACATGCATTAATTGGAGACTCTCAATTACCCGTAGGCATGACTGTGAGTGCGAATGGTTGTTTGTTTCTATGTGCCCTGCGATTGGCTGGCAACCAGTTCAGGGTGTGCCCCGCCTCCTGCCCGATGACAGCTGTGATAGGCTCCAGCACGCCCGCGACCCTAGTGAGGAGAAGCGGCTCAGAAAATGGATGGATGGATATTGTATGTATTGCTCCAAGCTGAACACATGCTGTTGGTTGAAGTATGTATTTATTTTGTAACATATTTCTTTACAATATTTATTCATTTAAACAACTCTAACAAGAACAGTGCTTAGCGCCACTTAAAGCTCCGCATTTTCTTCTTTTGTCTGCATCACAGAAGGAACGACACTGTGCTTTCCTCTTCTGTCTGTGACTCCGCCTCATCATAAAGTAAATGCCTTGTATTCTGTGTTGTGATTTAACCTAAGTTGTTTCACAAAGTTTGTTGTGTTCCCACAACTCATAAGCGTGTCATTTAGACAATATCTCAATATGTCAGTTGTCAAAAGTATTAGTATTTTAATTTGAGAATCGATTTTAGAGCATTAAGATCTGGTATCGGCGGTATCGACATTTCAGTATCAATCCAACACGAGTGAAAGAAGACTTTGGTAAGACGTGATGCTGCTGGACAATAATGAAACAAATATTCACTTTATGGGAGAAATGCTAAAAGCACAAACATTGCTACAGCACTGGCACAGTAGTGAGAGACTGAGACTCGTGCATGCCCAGAGTGAGCCCTTAATATGAAGCAATGCTAAGTTATTACAGTATTCTGTTTTCAGCATTTACATGGAAATAGTAACATGCAAAAACTTGCAAAAATGTTTTCAAATAGTTATTTTGCTCCCTTGGATCCAGAAACTCTGTACAGGGCTGAACCTCCATTTAACTACAGGGATCATATAAATGCAGAATCATTTCCAACCTGATTTTATTTGAAAAAAAGTCTGAACTTACATCAGAGTCTTTATGATAACATACAGTATATCCCAAACGGATACCTTGACGAAGACACAATGTACTGTTCATAATTTCAAATTCTAACAAACAGTACTTTTCATTTTCAGAGCAGGTGTAAGACCACACTCCTGTTCCCACATGACCCAGCAGATATAACAGTGACAGCAGGAAAAACTCTACTAACCACTAACAAAATCAAGGTGGATATAATTGAGAAAAATCTTATAGTCTAATACCTACAATGGGAACTGTGTTTGGGTTCTCAGTCATTGCCCTTGCTTTTAAAGTAACAAACATTTGCTTGTATTCTGCAGTGACTGATGACCACGTGCACAAACACTCTGTAAACACTACACAGGAAACACCTGGCTGTGACGTGCACATTCTGCTTGTTTTTTTCCCCAGCAGGTTGTAGTTTTAAAGATTTATTAGCTCAATTAGGGATGTGGGTGAGTTCAGCCCTTGGGGGCCGCAGTCTGCTTATTTTATTGTCTACATTTTCATGGACTTCAAGAGGCTACTAAGGATTTGTTTGGATTTGGTTTGTTTAGACCAGGGGTGACCAAACCACTAAGGGGTTGCATACAGAAAAATCGAAGGATGCGGGGGCCACTTTGACATTTTTCACTGTTGGGAACCTGGGTCCTTGTGGATGGACTGTATTTTTGTTGTGGTGTTGTCCCTCCCTGTCTGAAGGTGTTGCTGCCACCTTAGGTATGTCTTTTTGTATTTCCCAGGTGCTGACAGCTGATTGGTGAAAGTAAAAAATGGCCGCTGCTGGACCTGTTGTTCTGCATCCTTTGGCCCTACTCTCAACTGCATCATTCATCCTGGTTCTGTGTTGGATTAGCAGTTTTGCTCATGACCGCAACTTGGGACCGTGCTGACCTAAAATGTACACTGTAACATTTGCAGTTGTTTACTGGCAAAAATTGATGTCTGCGTTTATATATGTGTTATCATTGGTTTATTTTGACCTCTGCTAATAATCTGATACATAAGCGAATTTTTTTAAATTTATTTATACATAAGAGTGGTAACCCAATAGGGGAGCACCATGACAGTCTGACTAAAGTTGCCAGCTCTCGCCACGACAAGTAAGTCAACACCACCTAAATTAGGCGAAAGCTAACTTTTTCATTTGGTTTTGTTAGACAGTGTTGTTCTTCTTTGAGTTTTTTTTTTTTTATACGACGGGTCCGTGAATGCATTACTCACCGTTTTCCTTGTGACAACAGTACCTGCTAATTCCTGGTCTTTTTGAAGCTCTCCACAGGTGGTCCTTGGCTCTTGCACAACTCTTCTGATTATTCTTTGCACTCCTCCGTCAGAAATCTTGCGAGGAGCACCTGATCGAGGCAAATTTTTGGTGGTATGATTGGGTTTCCATTTACGTATTATGGCCCCTACCGTACTCACTGGAATGTTCAGAAGCTTAGATACTGTATGTGCCTGTAACCAATGCCATGTTTTGCAACAATTAGTTTGCGATGGCCTTGAGACAGCTCTTTGCTCTTACCCAGATGTGTCTTGACTCACACCTTGGCAATGAGACCTTTTTGTAGGCCATCAATTAGGACTGAACCAGCTGATATTCATTTGCACTGACAAGGTGCTGGATTGCTGTCTGATTATTGATAGATTTTAGCTTGGCTTTTAGCTTTAGATTTGGCTTTTCATGCCTTTTGCACTTCCCTTTTTCTTCATGTGTTCAATACTTTTTACCTGTGTCATTTCACAATTTTACACACAACTTAATTTAATTTAATTTAACTTAATCTTATTTGTTCTACTTTCTGTGTATGTATGGATTACTTGGGTTGTTCCCAACATCTGCTGAAATTTTTATATCAATAGCAGTGAGAAAAATGGCGACGTGTTAAATACTTATTTCAGCCACTGTAGGTGGTATACAGATAAGACTAGATGTAGAGAGAACAGTTTTCTGTGTCTTCAGTGCACTCAGGATGTCCCATTGAAGAGTACTCAGCAATTTCTTGGTTACTACATATACATACTACATATTGGTAACCAATAAGAGAAGACAGTTTGTTGTGATGCCTTTTGGGTCACCAGAACTTAGCGTGTCCAAAGAAACTACACCCATACTCGATGAACACCCTTCCACTCATTGTCCCACAACTGACGACCAAACATACTCAATTTGATGACGTTGGTCAACATACACAGAGCATTTCCGAACAAAGTTGTAGAATACAGAATCATTAAGTAAAATATATTATAGATAGCGTAAGAACAGTGAAACTTTAAGGCCACCAGTTCCCCCATAGCCACAGTTTTTTTGGATTCCCATGATCATGTCATTTAGTGGCTTTAATTTCTGCATATGATACAAGACTAGTCACATGAAGAAATAAAAGTTTTGGGAAGACATAATGTAATGCCACTTAGAACACAGTGTGACTTAAGAGTCGAAGTCATCTGCACAAGACTACAGTCTTATTTAAGCTGTGAGCTTATGTGTGAAGTTACAGTGAATAAATATGGATGGTTGCTCCCAGCAGCTTCACCAAATAATATAATTCCCTATCACCTTTCCGGGACAAAAGTAGATACATTAAAATGCAGATACAGCAGGGATGTGGTGCACCCCTCTCGGGATAATGTGGCACCTCATCACAAGAGGCTGCCTGTCAACAGATGTCAGCATATTTTAACTACCTAGTGCGAAGTCTGTGTGCCTGCCAGAAAAATATGAATGCCTTTTTTTCCCATCAAGAGCAAACAAGGGCATGTGTATCAGGCATCGGATGTTACAGTTACTTTTTTTTTTTTTTAGCATGAGACTAACATCCTCATGATCAACAGGCCTCAAACGCAGCGAGAGGCACAGTGCTTGAGCACACAATGTTTTTCCCGTCACGATTTTATTGTAACCAGCTGTTCAATGCATTCTCTTCATATTTCCTTCAAGCATGCTAAATATACACTCACGAGTCACCACATCGGTTACAATTGCACAATCTACTGAGATCCAATACAACACAAGATGTTTAAATTGACACTGTCACAGAGGTCGTGAGTTAATGACATTTATTATTGGGGTGGTAGAACACTGAATCACCCTAAAAAAAATATTTTGAATATTTTGGCTACCTAATGACAACTGTTAATGTTCAACTCAGAAATGCTCATAACATAGAGCAATAAAATGTGTTTGATCTTGATATAATATTTTTTTCATCAATGTATTATGACCTCCAGCGGAATTCATAAAAACCAAAAAGGTACCCGATATGAAAATGGTCCCCCATCACCGGTTTAAAAACAGCGGGCCCCCTCGGAAAGTAAAACTTCCTAACCTTTATCCCATCTTCCTGTAATCAAGGTGAGATGAAAAATGGTTTCTTTTCAAACATGAGAAAAGATAACTGTTTAATGTTATTTAAAATCTATTTTTCCTAACCGAGGTCTTTGCACAACAGCAAGTATTGCTGACGTCTATACTTTCTAGAGTGAAACTTTTGAACATCTTCTCGCGAGTCGGTAAACATTGCCGGTGGCCTATTGCTTTGAATATTGCTGCCGTAAAGGATTATAGGTCACATAATATCCAGAAGTGGGTAGGAACGCACTACATTTACTCGATTACATTTACTCAAGTAACATTTGGATAAATGGTACTTGTCAGAGTAGTTTTAATGAAGCATATTATTCTAAAGTAACAGTACTCTTGAGTCCAATTTTTAGCTAATCTACCCACCTCTAATAATAACTTTCCATTTGTAAAGATGGGTCTGGAGTAACCTATGCTAAAGGTGGGTTGAAGGTTGCATCGAGGCACCTTTCCTAAGCATTTTTAGAATCCGGACAACCTTTCCTTCATGTACTTCAAGGTTATCGCGCTCTGAGTGGAAAGGAAACGCATGTTCGTCGGCGGTCAGATTTCAATTTAGTGAAGGTAGCACCTTGAGATGCAGCATCTCGTTTTCAAGGGGGTCCCCCAAGCAAAACAAAGACCCATTAACTTATTAACTATGCAGTATTACGGGATTGCTCGAATGATGGTTCATCAAATTTATAGTATAAATCAAGAGAATGCCTTTAATGCATTTGTGACATTCCTGGCCAGTTTATGTATTTGTGTGTGCCAAATGCTACATTAACTGCAACTAATCTTTGTGTTAAGTAAGTAAAATCAAACGTATACAAACTTTCTTGCTGACATTACATTCCCACTCAGTATAACCATCCTTCAAAGTTTCTTCTAAAACTAAGAAATAACTGGGTAGATCACTGAGTTGTGGGAAGGCATACACGCATGAAACAAGATTATAGTTCAAGACATTACAAGTCCTACACTTTCCTGAATCATCAAAGACTAATTAATGGCCAAGATTTGACTTGCCCACAAAGAGCTTCATGATCATAAGAATGCTTTTAATTGTCCCTCAGTGGAATGATGTACAACATTTCTCCATCGTGCCAAACAATGTGCCTCAAAGTAAAAACAAGCATGTAATTATTCATTATAAGGTGTCAGTCAGTGACATGCACATATGACCCTTAATTCGAGGAATGATCACGTTCTAATCTTGATCTGCAACATGTAGAACGTATGAGGGCCAATTTAACGCTATACCTGAATCAAGCACACACTGACATCTTGTGGACAAATGTTTGAGTGACGCATGAGGACATTTTGTGAACTTGCTATGTCTTGTTTGAACCACAAGGAGTGGCTGTTGTCTCACTATTGCGTGGGCAAAATGAAGTCGCTTTTGGGTAAACGTGGTCTTTTTTTAGGAAACCATTGCAATTAATTTTGCCACACGTTCTGACCATGTTACTTTTGGAGAATGTAATGTAAATATGAATGACTATGTTGTATAGATGACAGACAGATCGACTACTCATCCCATGAGGGATATTAAAATTTCACTGCAGCAACATTCACCCGTAAACATTCGTATTACTATAGTGCCAACAACAAAGTACGAATACATATTAATAGTAGCATTGATGAATTATAAATTAACCCAAAATGTACACTTCATTAATATTTTTTTTTTACACCAATCAGTCAATGGGTCGATTATTTATTATTTATATGCAAATTGTATCAATTACTCACACTCGCATTAAAATAGACATGCGGTTAGATCTAGTGTGGTTTGCTTATAAGTAATTGTGCTTCATCATGGGTGGTCCTCACACACATCGGGGTGACATTTCACCCTGTTTTAAATTTAAATTCTTCATTGGAGCTCACCTCCCAAGAATACATTCGAGCGGTTGAGAATAACATCACACTTTGGCACAGACCCGGTCGTAAAACAACGTGACCCAGATTAAAGCTCGACACACCTGCCTGCAAAAGGAGCCCACGATTTCAGGCACATTTGGTCGTGTGTGCGTGTGTGTTTTTTTCCCCTTCTCAAACTCATGTTTCCACAAGCATCTTGTGACCTACATTTGGGCGGTCCCAGCCAATCTCGGGCTGATAGCTTGGCTGTGCGCAAACAATCTGCCGAGAGAAGGAACGTGACAAGCGTGGGCGGGGGTGGAAGTCACGCTGAGCACCGCCCACCCCGCACGTGCCGGCTGTGACGAGAAAAGATCCTCTATGCACCAACGCACCACTCACTCCCACGATCTGCTCCAAACTAGTCAGCGCTGACGTATCGTCAGCACGGAAAGAATGTTCGCAAGCTCTGACACATCCGTATTCACTACTGACCTAGACTCGACTCGTTCATTCATACACTGTAGGATAGCTTGTTTTACTTTGTGTACTGATGGTAAAAAATATAATGTAATATAGTGCAAAAAAATCACATTGCAAGCTTGCCTGGTTGGCTGGGTTTAGGTCAGGGGATGTCGTCGATCTTTGTCAACTGTAGGCCTGTGAAAACCTTTGAGACTCTTTCCTGGTTACAATTAAACTTGACTTGTTTAACTTGACCTGACTTGACATTTGTGTATTTCAGGTATCCAGTAGATGAAATAGGTTCAGTTGAATAAAAAAAATGGCTGCTCCTCAAGAAAAGGCACAATGTATATCATGGTTTATTGAAACAAAAATTGGGCAGACAGCAAAACTACAGGATTAAGTATGGAATACGACTGGGAATTGTTAAGAACCTCATGAGTCAATTAGATTTCCATTCTTCAGGTTACGATTCAATTAGATTTCGATCCTTTAGTTTATGATTCGATTCAATATTGATTCCAGTGCTTTAATGTCGATTTATTAAGAAGTGGAAATACACAAGACGAGTATTTGTTGACAGTTTTGAAATATTTATTTTCATGCTCATTTGTCATGTCATATGTCACTTCACATTTTTGAGCAATAACACATCTGACTTACAAACCCCAATTGCAATTAAGTTAGAAATTTCATCTAAAATGTAAATTAAAAAAATTATTTGCAAATCCTTTACAACCGATATTCACTTGTATCTGTTACAAAGACAAGGTATTTGCTATGCAAACTGAGAAACTTAGTTTTTTTGCAAATATTCATTCACTCATGTTGAATTTGATGCTTGCAACATGTTCCAAAAAAAGCTGGGACAGTGTCATTTTTATGACTGTGTTACATCACCTTTCCTTCTAACGACACTCAATAAGCTTTTGGGAACTGAGGACAGTAGTTGTTGAAGCTTTGTAGGTGGAAGCAAAGGAGTGGTGCGTAGCAAATAGCGCGGCGGGGATTCACATACGGGTGAGCCCCACCGGCGAAGCTAGCTTTTGGCTAACTAGTGGCAAGGCAGGAAGCAGCAGACTCCTAAAGGCTGTTTAAATACTGTTTTGGGGTTGCAGAGGATTAGACCAAGTCTAACAAACTGGTTTAAAGTCCAGCATTAATATGAGACATCCATCCATCCATTTTCTTCACCGCTTATCCTCACCAGGGTCGTGGTTTGCTGGAGCCTATCCCAGCTATCTTTGGGCAGGAGGCGGGGTACACCCTGAACCGGTCGCCAGCCAATCGCAGGGCACATATAAACAAACAACCATTCACACTCACATTCACACCTATGGGCAATTTAGAGTCTTCAATCAACCTACCACGCATGTTTTTGGAAACCGGAGTACCCGGAGAAAACCCACCAAGGCACGGGGGAGAGCATGCAAACTCCACACAGGCGGGGTCAGGATTTGAACCCCGGTCCCCAGAACTGCGAGGCAGATGTGCTAACCAGTCACATACCGTGCCGGCTCATATGAGACAATCTTTAGTAAATTGATAAAAATAGGTACAAAATAGTGAAACCAGTGGAGGAGGCGCAGCAGCTTGCCAGCGGTCCTTATAACGTTATTTTGTACTGTATTACATATGTGCATAGTAAAAAGCTTGGCTTTTTAACATCCATTAGTTATCATAATACATACAATACATATATCTTTGTTCCTTGTGCAGTTAATTGCAAATAAGATTGCTTTGCACTTTTTATTCATTTATTTGTTTGCATTGTTTATACATTATTATTATACCTTTATTTTCACTCCATCCTCGCAGTCATTTGATTTAAACTTAGGATGCTGTTTGTTATAGTTGTTTATATAGTTTATATATTCATTCTCTGAATCTTTTGATGATATTATGGACCGTAGATGATGAAATTCCTAAATTCTTTGAAACTGTACGTTGAGAAACATCGTTCTCAAACTGTTGGACTATTTGTGCTCACACAGTGGTTCACACCGTGGTTCACAAAGTGGCGAACCTCGCCGCATTCGTTCTTGTGAACCCGATTGGACCCGGGTCTAACATTCCAGTTCTCCCGGAATCGTTCAAATAAGTCTGCCGACCCCAAAGAAGAAAGTGGCGAAAACCAACGAAGCGGCAAAAACCAAAAAAGAGCACGCACGAAGATGTGCTTGTGCCCAACGGCAACGGCGAATAAAAGGGTGTCTTAACTTTAGCGTTTATTTTAGACTTCAAACCAATGTAAGAGCTGATGACAGACACAAAAATAAAATATAAATGACCATACTGGAAAGAAAGTAGTCACATTACAAGCTTAACATTGAGCTATAACTTCATCAAAGATCAAACTAATAAGTTTACATCATAATGAATTGGGACAAAATTCACAGTATAAACATCTCACAGTATGACAAATACTAACCTTGTGCTTCATTGGTGGGTAGGTAACGGAAACAACGTTTTACCGAGCATTTGGTTCCATGAATTACTCTTTTTCTTTTCGTTTTCACCTGTGTCGTGTGAAGATACCTTTCGCGCCAAAATGCTGAGTTCTGGTTCATACCCTTCAAAATAAAAGGCTACATACTTAAACCAGGAAGTCCAGTTAAATCTTGTAAATATAATTATTTGATGAGATAATAAGTCGGAAATAACAATTTTAACAATGCTATTCTTAACTTTTAGCGTTAACATTAATGAATATTAAGTCAATTGGGTTAGTTCAACACATATTGCCTTTTAGTTCATAGGTTTGATATTGATACAGGGTATAAAAAAACCAAAAAAAACAAGTCCAATGTTCATTTTAGTCTATGCTGTGGGCATAATTTGGACATTCTTTATTTAAACCATGCAAACTTTTTTGACCCAGCCCCCTAAAAGGATCGGAATCGAAATGAGGAACCAGAATCGGCCCCGGAATTGCTCAAATTCAAACGTTGCCCAATCCTAGTTGAGACACATGTGCCTTAACTGAGTTTCACTTTTGTCACCTCTGCTTACCTTTACGCAACACATGCTGCAAATGTGTGTTAGTAGGTGAGAATGTGTTTGCAAATTTAGTCTAACTGGGTGAAAAGTTCTTAAGGTCCTACCAAAAGGGTGACAAATTCAACAAATGTGTTCAGAGCACTGAGCATTTGGTTCAGAGTCAGACAATAAGATTGCAGGTTTTAGCAATTGGGGAATACTTAAAAATCTCTGGTAAAGGTAAAGGTAAAATTGCACACTTTATATTGCTAATGACTCACTGTACTTTGTACATTTGAATACACAGTGAAGCCCCGCCTATTTGCAGTTCGGCATTTGTGAATTTGCTGATATTTTTGGAACCTATCCTCCGCTATTTGCATTTGGCGACATCTCAGTGTGAAGATGTACATTGAAGTGAGTTGCCAACTTTCATTTAGACATAAGCAGCACTTTGCCGCCATATTGTGGCACCTATAGGCAATAACAAATCTTTTTGGGGGGAGTCTCAATTACGCGTTATTAGGATTCCCACTTGTGTTCTAGGCAGGACACGCCCTGCTGCAACATGATTGGCTCCTGCATCGCGAGAAGGGCAGGCTACGTAGACAAGGAAATTACCATTCCAAATATGGATCACATTTGTACAAAATAAAAAAGTTTATTATGGTGATGTTTAGGACTAGTGTTTGGGTTAAGCCAGTTTAGGATGGATCAGGGTTAGGATTAGGATGGGTTATGGTTAGTGGGACACATACTGTATTAACACTGCCACACTTAAGTCACATACTTCTTTTCCCGTCGAGAAGCAGTCAGGTGAGTTCTATATACAGCAGCCAATCACGCTGCAATGGAGGGGGGGTGGGGTGTCCATCCTAGAACACGAATGGGATTCCTAATAACGCTTGAATCAGTCGTGGATTTTTGCTAGTCACGGCGGGGATTGGATCCCTTGGATAGTGAATGTTCACCGTATGTCCGAAATGTATATTTTGTTCAAGTTTTTTTTCTAAAGTAATAGAGTGGCTCCAACTACCACAGACAAATTCCTTGTGCTTTATAATCATTGGACAATAAATAGGATTCAGATTTTCTGATTAAGTGAAATTTGATAAGTTCCCGCGACACATCTGACAATCTCTCAATCACTGCCTTAAGGCTTCTTTACACTCGCGTGGAGGGCGACCGCGCAGACATCACTGCGGCTATCCCGCACGCAGTTTGCCTTTATACTCGAGCGCTGTTTTGAAAGTGCTGCAGTTCTACTCCAAGTCGGACGTGTCGCTACGGCTGGTATTGGCTAGGACGCCACAGGGTGGAGTTTCCTCTGCATTTTGTGGCCATTTCCGGTAGCCGTTTTTACTTTCCTTTCCGTAACAAGGAACAAAGCAACAACAATGGCGACCGTGGAAAAGAGTCTGCCAGAACAAATGGACCTTGATGATCAGATGATACATTTAATTATGCTGCAAAATCGATCGAGAAGGCGGCGGCGTAGGTGCTATGTGGAACCGGGAGGAACGCTGATTACATCATCAGAGCATGTGACTAAAACGGACCAATCAAGAGAGATGATCTCCGTGGCATTCTACGCGCAGCAACAATTTTTGCTGTGTGATCGTCAAGCGACGCAGAGGGACCGCGTGGGCCAATTCGTCGGTCACGTGATGCAATGCGGGTGTTGTCGGCCGCGTGAGTGCGGGAGTATAAAGAGGCCTTTCGTGTGAAAGAGTCACTGCCCTAAGGGGAAAGAGGCAACTACCTCACTTGCCTCCAACAACACATGGAGTATTTCACACTGAGTGGGACATCTCGCCGGCTCTCACTCGCATCCCCCCACCTAGCTGCAGCCCAGGCAGCCTATTTGCATAAAATGTGTGTCAGTAGGGCAGAGCAAGCTCACATGCCATGTGCACATGCAGCATTCCAATGTGCAAACAGCCCAATGTGCAGTCTCCAAGCGGGGGCCTCAGCCAATGAGAGGCGTAACACGAGCGACCAGAGTGGGGGCGTGAGGAGGAGGAGAGGAAAGGTGGGGGCAGAGAGAGAGAGAGAGAGAGAGAGAGAGACGCATCAACAAACAGGCGGTGGAGGGGACACGAGAAAGGGAAAGAGAGAAAAAAAACGGTCACATTTGTCAGGCACCTGAAAACGTGCTGGTTATTTCAGGACGCGTGTTGCTTATTGATGAGTGGGGTGTGTTTAAACTACTTGCACTCTAATCATGCTTTCATGGTGACTGTACATGGACAGCAGTTCAGTGTGACAGAACCCCTTTGAGGAGCACACCCGTAGTGCTATTCTCCTCGGAGTTTTTTTCTTTTGGATTAAATATAGCATTGCTCTAGTTTCTCCTACTTAAACCATTTTTGCTCTACTGACCGGATTTTTTCAAGAACCCCCCCAGCCAATGCCCTGTGCACATCCCTGCTCTTTTGATCTGTGGGATACATTCTCTATGCCTTGGCGGTTCAGGACTCTTTCACCCGTGTCTACCAAACTCTTCGGTGGCGAGCAGAGGCGCTAAACAAACAAGAACAACAGAAGCAACGACTGTATCTACTAGGAGACATGGAGAATAGTCCCGGGGGTATGTGTGCTTCTCTAGCAACCCACAACTAAATAATGTGTGTTAACAATAACTGTAACAGTCAGTGATGCAGTTGAAAATTGGACGTTGTGTACACGTAGTTGGTCTGTTCCAAATATACAGTAAAAGGCAGTTTATGTGGGAAAAGTATGTCAATGAAAAATCTCTAGGATAGTCTCTAATGCGCGTCCCCGCTCTGTTGCTACTTGATGACCATCTGACTGACAGCGGCAAGCGCGGGAAACAGCTTTTAGGGGGTGGAAAAAAATGTTAGGAGCTGCATGCTCTTAATAAGAGTTTGTATGGTGCTAAAATCCCCTTTGACACTTGACTTCCAAACCATGCATGTAAACAAACTCACGTGGAGTGAGACCTAAAATGCCCCCCTGAGCATGAGGACGCCTGCCCCGCCTTTCTCACCCACACACACACACACACACACAAACTCACTTTTGCTACTAGTTATTGTTGATCTCATATTATTTTAAGTGCACGCATGACATAAAATACAGTAGAAATCGCACTTAGGATCATTTTAAGTAAGTCAACGTCCCCTCCGTTGTTTAGTGTGCCATGTCTTTTACGTGCCCTTTGCATTATGGGTAGAGGCGGCGGGCGGTAATACTGCGAATCGCAATCATGCGGCTGATTTCCGACACGCAGACCCGCCCCGCCCCACCTCGAGCACATAAGCACGTGCAACAACCTCGTTTTCCTCGTGCCGCGCAGGAGTTCCTCTAGCCCCGCCCCTCACAGACGCTCCGCTCCAACCAGGCGCATGCGCCCTTGCTCGCTCCGGGGACCGGCACGAGGATTCCGCTGTATTTACAGCGAGTTTGGTCAGTGGGTCACAGGGGTTTTAAAGTGTGTTTTTGCGCTACCTAATAAGACTGCTTCACAAACTACTCAGGAGCAGGAATTACACTCAAGTGTAGTAAACATTAGTTTATCCAATTGTTATAAAGTAACAGATAAGTTCATCTGGTAGGACCAGCTTTTCTGTTAGATGAGTCCTTAGCACTAACCTATCATGTTTCATGTATGCAACGATACATATGAATGGCACTGTCAATGTTTAATATAAAATTATGAATCTATCCTGGATTTGTGGACTACCAAACAAATGAGTATTAAAACTAAGTACAGTCGTACCTTGACTTAGAACTGCTTCAACATTTCAGGTTATGAGCTGTAGTTGGTAGCCTGGTAGTTTTTTGAGCCAAAATCTGAGCAACAAGCGAGCTTCAAATACACTGTCACTCGAGTGAAGTGAAAAATAAATGGGGCAATTCAGCTACTGTAAAGCCCTTGCATGTGAGCAAGGAGAACACAGTCGCTAATGCACTTTCAGCCGTTTTTTGAATGGGACAAACGGTCATAAACAATTGCAAAAGGAGAACACTGGCAACGAGCTGCTGTAGGCTGTCAACTCACGAGGCTATGCCCCTTAAAGGCACACATCAGTACATAAAGTAATTACACTTTGCAAACATGTTTATTTCTTCACATTCTCTTTTATCTTTTATACTACACAGTGCAATTTGTATTAATAATTTAAAATGGTGGTGTTTTTTTTTGGGCGGGGGGTCTTGGATGGATTAATGGCATTTAAATTCATTTCATTGGGGAACACTGATTTCCTATTTGTCAATTGTCAATTCAGTTACGATCTTGGTCACGACGGAACAAACTGAAGCCGTAAGTCAAGTACCACTGTATTCAAATTTTTTCTAGTACTGATGGTCATGAACTTTGTGGTCGTTGAGTCAGCATGGGGTCGGCTAGTCATGCAGTGCAATATGTACAATATTCTTGGCATGCCTGATAGAAAACAAGCTGTCCAGAAGTTAACTATTGTCTCGTCACAAGTTGACTATTAAAAGGTGGCATTTAAATTAAATGCTGAAGGTGTTTACGTCCATCAATTATCTACTCGATTTTTCCTTATCTCGTTCAGGGTCACAAGGACGCTCACACTTGTGCCAACTAGCTTTGGGTGAGACTGATTGCCAGGCAATCGGAGGGCAGGTGTTAACGCGTGTCTGAATGCGTCACAAATGTACTCCACGCTGCCAAAAACATTCATTGAAATGAATGAAGGAGTTCAGATGAAGTTGACACAAAACTAGGAGAATTCCATCTATGTCAAGTTGACAAGTGAACAACCAAATTGTAGTATTACAGAAAATGAAATTGGTTTAACCCACCTCGTCAGTGGGTTAAACAACTGAGATTTGTTGTTAATGAGGTTTAGTCACCAACACATTACCCCTTGCTGCCATTACAGAACCATCCCTCTTCATAAATACACAGAAGGTCAGCCTTTGCACGTGGATGATGGCTTACCACCCATGCACTGTAAATGTTCAAACAGAACTGTGGTTGGGGGGGGGGGCAAGAAAGGTGAGGGGTTTCTCTGTGAGTCATGATATGAGATTGATGTTTATACAGTAAGCTTGCCATGGTCAGATGCCTAGGAGGCGGGAGTACACGAGAGGGGAAGTCATGAAGGACTGGGATGAGGGAGGGGTGGGTTGTTTTGTTTATTCTTTAGCTCTTACAGCCCTGTGCAAGTCTACACATCACGTGTTTCAACCTGTGCATGACTCCAGCGCTGTATTCCCAGACCTCCCTTTGACATCCAGTCAAACTAGATTCCAGGAAGTCGTTAGGGGCAAGCCCAATTGGGGATGTTTTTACATGAGGGGAGGCTGGGGAATGTGCTGCTGAATGAAGACAGGAAGTGTGTACCATGTGACGGCGGGTGTGACTCAGGTGATACACATGTTGATAAAACTTGACCTTTTTCAGACACACACACACACACACACACAAACAGACTCAGGGAAACAACACGTATCATCTGTGTGTGAAATCAGAGCCACACATGGCAGCTTGCCACAACTACCTCACGTTCACTCACTGGTAACACGTGTAAGCGGAGGATTTAAGGAAGGGAGGAACTTAAAGCTGCACAGAAATGCAGCACGTTTCTTCAAGGAGAGAGAGCACTGGAGCAAGCAGCTGATCAGTTATCCTTGGATGAGTCAAGGTCATTAACGGGAAACGTACACAAAAATGATAGTGGAAACGATCCAAGGGTAAAGACTCTTCTAAGAACCAAAAGCAGCAATGTGGTAGACCAAACAGCAGATTCCTCGTAATTAAGATGGAATTGGGACAAGTTCCTCTATATTATTGTCGACAACACATATTTTAGCTGACACTCTCCAAGCAAGCGTTCTAACTGCTGCTATAAAATATAATGTTTAAGTTACTATTAATATAAATTCAGCCTTAAAATGGTTAAATGAGTCATGGTGGGTATACCTTTCTGACAACTTAACACTAATATTTTAATATTGAAAGTACAGCAATAGTGTGACTATCCCATAACCCTCTGCACAGTTTGCCAAAAGCCAATTTGGAATGTACCCATTTAGGTAGCCGTTCCCGCATGCTGCATTAAAAGCCTCAGTATTCCCAACGTGATCTTGCCCTAGCTCTTATTATTGTACTGCTGCTGTTGTCTACACGAGACTGCGCAAAAGAGCCTTGTGAGCCGGGCGGGAACTGTGTCAAGAGTCCATGTGAGCTGGCGGTCAGGTGGCTGGCGGATAGATGGGTCTGCGTGCTTGGAGCCAAAGAGGAGAGGGGAGGAGGGAGGAGAGGGGAGGAGGATTGAGGCGAAGGGAGGGGTAGCAAGAGGCGTAAGGACAGTGGTGAAGTGAAAACGAGAAGGCGGGGATGGAGTTGGCTGGCTCAGGCTGCACGTGAGAGGGAGTCTTTCATCTTGTGGGAAGAAAACTGTCTGCAATACAAGGGGGATGGCTGTAGGGAGCTGCATTCAGGGGTAATAGGGCATTTCCAACTTGATGTGACATCCCTACACAAAGGCCAAATTATAGCATGTATGAGGCACATGACTACACAGTGAACAAGATGGGACAGTAAATAAAGAAATGAAATGTGTACAATAGTAGTTAAATTAATACAATTACATAAATACTTGATTTTTTGTTTTTGTTGTTAAAACCTTGCAGCACCATTATATTAAGTCATTTGCTTTACAGTAGATTTAGCTAGAATGTTAATGTGTTACTTAGAAGCTTTCTCTTAATTATTTTTTTATTATCAGATCCCAAAGGGCCATACAGAATGTATGAACAAATATGATGCAATGATTAAATGTGTAAAATATATGTGTCGATTTAATGTTTTGGGCGTTTTTATAACATTTCCACAGATGTGTCATTTGTTTTTACAATTAAATGACTGGCCAGATCCAATTGTCTTACCATAGGTTCCCCACACCTGCTTTAGTGTATATTAACACTAGAAAATGGGTGCCTGAATACTGCAATAGGACACAAAAATGTATCGCAAAGACAAACAGGTTAGAGTTATTCTACCTGGGGCCTAAAAGATATTCATCACATTGTTTAGCTGTCTCAAAAAATTATCAGGGTATCTGCAAGTCAGCCAAGAAGTCGTCAAAGTAGAACATGAATATGGGTCAACTAATGTTTTTTTTTTCTGCATCCCTGTGTGTGTACCCCAGGTGGTGTCATCCTTTATGCTGGCTCCTCTGGCAGTGCCAGCCCAAGTCCTGGCAGCCCCTCCAGTGGATACCAGACCCAGTCACCCTCCTCCCACTCACAGCCTTCGTCCCCAGAGGGTGTCTCCTTTCAGGAGATTGGGGCCATGAAGCAGGGAGGGGAACAAAGGGGAGGGACGCCTTCCCCGAAAATGGTCTTCCAGTTTCCAGAAGTGAACAATGCTCCAGCTGCCCAAGTTACAATGGTGTCATCAGCCACCTACAACCATCCCACAGTGGCCAAAAGACCCTGTGGTTTTACTGGCACCTTCCCTAGTAAGTAGATGGTCAATGCCCTCCTACCTGTCCTCTTTTTTTTTTGTCAACCCACTAATAGTTAGCTTTTGTACTCTTCTCTTAAATCATGTGCCTATGTCTTCACAGAAACTGGAGGGATGGTGCTTCTGTGTAAGGTGTGTGGAGACATTGCATCTGGGTTCCATTATGGTGTCCACGCCTGTGAGGGTTGCAAAGTGAGCTCAACAATATTGTATTATGCCCACCTGCCTGTTCACATTTCTGCTAGAGATATTTAACTCCCTATGTGCTGTTTACAGGGTTTCTTCAGGCGCAGCATTCAACAGAATATCCACTACAAGATGTGTGTGAAGAATGAAAACTGTCTCATTATGCGCATGAACCGAAACCGCTGCCAACACTGCCGCTTTAAGAAATGTCTCTCAGTGGGCATGTCCAGAGATGGTAAGAGACGCATGGAGTTTGGTCACTTCACTTGTTCTTTTCCTCTCCTTTATCCTCCCTTCCCCTTTTCCTCACTAGTTGTCTTCTGTCTGATTTATCACAAGAGGGGCTTGAGTGTCCCAGTTGTCATCAATCACGGAGAAACTGTGCCAAATATAGTTTATTTTAGGAAATTGGGACACCAGTTGTTGATCATGCATTCAGTGTGATGTACAGTCTCACCTCTTGTTTAAGGCAATCTTATGTTTACGTTATTGTTATTCTGTTCTATTAATCATAGCAAAAAAAAAAAAAGAAAAAAAAAAGAAAAAAGGAGTGCTCCAGTTTCGAAATTACACATGTAATTTGCCCTTTATTGCATTTTTTTCCACTGGAAGGCTCCAGCCTCTTGGGAGATGGGAAACTAGGTGACGATAAATCATCTCTTTTTGGAGCAAACATTTTTAGTTGACCCCAAAAAGCCAGATTATAATGTAGGAGTGAAAAATCACCAGATAATTCAGCAGATCACAGAAGGGAATCTATAGTTGCGATTAATGTTTCTTACCCTGCCCACTATAACAATGTGGCTATTCATTTTCATCTCCTATATTTGAATGACAACATTTTAAATATTTTTTTTTCACTCTAAATAATTGTCATGTTCCAACTCTTGTACCTACCTTTCGTCTTTTTTTTTTTTAAACCTTTTCTCTTGTCAATTTACAAACAAGGTCATATATTAGCAATGCCGACCTAGTGACCTACTTCTACACAAGAGAGAGGCAGTGCTCAACTTTGAGACAGAATGCGAGAGAGACTGGGGGGAGGTGTGGGAGCATATAGCGAACTATAAATAGGGATGTCAGTCCAGGAGCAGTAAAAAGTGGGGAGGATGGACTATAACGCTGGAGGGAAGGAAAAAGCTGTTAAATGATGTGATGACATTACAGTCCATAGCATAGCCATAGAGTATATAGGATGTAGAGTTTTTAAATCTAAAAATGTAGAAGCAGGAAGCTGTTTTTGCTGCAGACAAATGTATTTGAAGAGTGTAGCGACTGCAATCCAATTTTGGGTGGGAGTATATGCTAACAGAAGATGCTCTCTCTTGTTTCCTGTCTTCTTCAGCTGTGCGATTTGGCCGTATTCCCAAACGGGAGAAGCAGAGGCTATTGGATGAAATGCAGAGCTATATGAACAGTCTAAACGAATCTGCCTCCATGGAGATGGAGACGTCACCTCCCTCTGACACCCACTGCAGTCCAAAGAACCAGACGAATGTAGGAGCAGGCTCCATAATGCAGTCATACCAGAGCGACTTAATAAACAGTGAGAAGAAATCTCTCAAGAGGCCTGCCAGCAACAGCAACCTTGGCACTTCTTTCCAGAACAGTCCTGTGCCGGAAACTGCCCCACCTCACACAACAGTACAGGCACACCACACGTTTCAAGGGAACCGGACATCGGGATACAGTGTCCCCTCAAAGTGTCCTGTTGCCCACGCCAATAATGAAAACACCACGAATAATAACATCAATATTTCCAAGTACTACAACACCAATCAAAATCAGTGTCCCATCCGAGCTGGCCTTTCATCTCAGCAGTATGCAGCCAATCAGAAGACTGATTCTCAGAACCAAAATTCCTGTCCTTGGAGGCTAAATGGTGGAGCCAAAGTGTTGGTGAGTCTTTTAGCATTCTTCATTTGTTTCAATCTTCATGTCAGTCCTAGGCTGCTAATTAATCTGTTCGCTATTCTTTTTCTTGTGACAGGCTTGTCCACTCAATTCTTGTCCGGTGGCTCCAGCCAGTCGCTCCAGTCAAGAAGTGTGGGAGTCCTTTTCCCAGTGTTTCACCCCTGCTGTCAAAGAAGTGGTGGAGTTCGCAAAAAGTATCCCAGGCTTCCAGACTCTGAGCCAACAGGACCAAGTCATGCTACTCAAATCTGGCACATTCCAGGTACGTTGGTTTAAGTAACCTGCATGGGCTGTTAATGTATGATTATGGATTGTGGCGCACAAAGGAACCTCCTAAGTCAAATACCACGCATTCCGGGACAATGGTTGTTCAAATTTTAAAATATTTGCAAAAAAACACAGGAAATAACAATTTGTTCCAGGCACCAACCGTCACAATCATATAGCCTTCATTAGCTATACAGGCAATATTTTAAATAACATAACATTTCTGGTTGTCATACAAGTATAATGAAAATAAATAGAAAATAAAACTAAAATAAAGTAAAACTGCTATGTTTGATGGACAGTTTGATGTGGAAACAGTAAGGTCTGCTCGGAGTACGATACCGGTGTTTTATAGGTATTGCTGTCTCACATGACACCACACATGTTAAGGATGAGGATGAATATTGTCCAAGTCCAAACTGAATGACTTTTGGGGTGTTTGACTTAGTGGATTCTGCAGTAATTAGTTTAGTAGTTTCTGGCCATAACATTGCTTTATTTATTTGTAGGTGCTGATGGTGAGGTTCTGCTCATTATTTGACCCCAAGGAGAGGACTGTGACCTTTCTCAATGGGCAAACATACTCCCTGGCATCACTACGGGCACTGGGCATGGGTGTTTTATTGGACTCCATGTTTGATTTCAGCGAGAAGCTAGGCTCTCTGGGTTTGGAACCAGATGAGATGGCCCTTTTTATGGCTGTTGTGCTTGTTTCAGCTGGTAAGACCCACACATGTTCACAAACTCATAGAGGAGCAACACATTTCCCTTCTGTCTAAGCTACATTTCTAAATTATTTTCCACCGTTATCTCTAGATCGCTCTGGTATTGTGGATGTTGGAGCAGTGGAGCAGCTGCAGGAGAACCTCATCAAAGCTCTGCGCACCCTCATTACGAGTCGCCGGCCGGACGACAGCACCCTCTTCCCAAAGCTGTTGCTACGTCTTCCGGACCTGCGAACCTTGAACAACCAGCACTCCGACAAGCTTTTAGCATTCCGCATTGATCCGTAAAAAAGCACAAGGGCCACTGAGATGTCTGCTTCGGGGAGCTTCTTCACTTCTCATTCGAGCCAGACCAGCCACAGATGTTGGCCTCTGCATGACGGATCGTTGTTGTTGGAGCTTGGCCGAGTGTGAAGCCGTGAGAGAGGGGACTCTGAAAGTAAAGGATGTTAACTCAGCAGGGGGTGGAAGCCCTTGAACTCAAATGTTCTCATGCTTCCAAGACTGTCAATAACGACTTAAAACTGTGTTCTTCCTGGTTGGTTCACCAAATATTTACCTCTCCTCCCTGGAGTTGTTCAAAACTTAAAGACTTAGTCCTCTAATCCCACAAGTCAGCAAAGCACACACTCCAGCTGAGCTACAAGGAGTTTGTACAAACCTTCACCAACTATGACTTCTGACTGCACATTAACACCTCAACTGTAAATGGCATGCTGCAGACATTAAGAAGCCCCTCAGCCAAGTATAGGTGATAGCAATAGAAATGGCGCAAAGCTAAGAGAATGATTTATGTGCTCCCTGTTGAAAAGATATCAGCTATTTTCCTGTCTTAAGTAAATCACCTAATTGGGAATGAGAGATGTATAATGATGTATTTTTAAGAAATGAAAATAAGTTGTATTGTGTTGCTATGTGCTAATCAGGGAGAAATTATTGGTCGTGATGACAGAGACTGATGGGTTTTCACTGAATTTGTTCTCTGTAAATTTTTGTAAATATTATGCTTGTTTGGTACCCATGGTAGTTTGATGAGTTTTGGAAATGTTAATGAATTTGTTAAGTATTGTATCAAGCCAGCATCATTAACAATATACTATACATTGCTCTATAGACTGCATTTGAACCATGCACTCTGAATATAAACTTTTTATTTGAGAATATATGAAAGAACTAAATGTATTGTTAACTGACTGCATCACTTGTGTATATTTTGTACCTGTTTTGTGGTTACACCATAGAGTACTATTATTAAATAATGTTATACAGCATTTCCCTTGTGCTCATTTTCCTTCTTATTCTTCCTAACAAGATGCTACCGACAGCATTGCCAAGACATAACATGCAGGGTAACCTAGCAACAGAAGCAATCGGCCAATCTTTCAGCTGGTCTGAGAGGCATTACAGAAATCACTTGATTTTCAAGAGTGTGGTAATTAGTAAACGTGTTATACAGCGAGAAATACAAGGCTGCCAAAACACAAATAATTTGTGATGCTTAGCACCTTGGACGAGATATTTTCCACATAAAATAATCACGGATCTGTATTGCGCCCATCCCTAGACAGGATACGAGACAGTACAAAAAGAATCCTTTTGTTATTTCCTCATCTCATAGAAATCCTAATGGAATACGTTTAGGAACATTATCTAAAAACAGTAACTGGCCTTCATAAGCATGCATTTCACTTTGAATTTGGCTTACTTATTTTACAATAGACTGACGTGGAGTCATATGACCTTTTGTGGTCTACTGTTCTGCCCAATTGTTACCGATTAGCTGTCAAGATGACGTCTTGCAGTAAAATTGTCTTTGAGCAACAGCTTGTGTGTTGTTTTTTTCATTTATTACACTCATTATGCTACCTCAAGGGGAATACAATTATATTGCTTCTTGTTATACTGTATCGGACAAACGTCTGACATCTCAGAGGCAGACAGAGGCAAAAGTGCACCATAAATTTGTATGTGTCGTGATTTGATAATTAGGCTAGGGGTCAAGAAATCCAAAATGACACAAACAATAATACTACTTCACCAGCTAGCATAGTCCCTTTCAGGCAGCCTGCCTTTTCCCAACCCTCGCTCCCACCTTCAGAGGTAGTATCAAAGCCAGGGCCACACCTGTACGTAAGGGAATTCTAGAAAGGCGGGACAGGTGTTAGGTTTGACACTCAACACTCACTTCTCTCGCCCTGTTGTGTTGAAAACAAATTTCACCATGTAACTTTTTTGTACACCACACCAGATGCCACACGTTGAATAATCTGACCGTGGGATGTGAAAGCACACAGCATCTTTGTGACACAATAGAGGTTTTAAGAATTTTTTTTACTTGTACCTTGTACTCTGCAGTGAAACATGAATGGGCTTGAGTATAACCAAGGAGTAACAGCAATACTTGCAACGTTACCTGCAGCCCTTTCCATCCCTGTAGCTAATGGTGTGAACCTCAACTATGGGAATTCAAACTTTGGCGATACACTTCCAGCTTCTAAAAGCCATTAAAACTGTAAGCACTGTCAATCGTGAAATATACACAAGTTTAACTATTGCGGTCTGGGAGAAGAATAAAGGGAGATAATGTGGTCTTTTAAGAATCCCGCCCATGGAGGTTCATTTATTTAGAAAGCATATGTTCCTTCACTGCCAGGTCTTAAATTATACTATGGATAAAACAATGGCCTATCCATTGACTTTTTCCATGTCAGTAACAGGCTTGTGGCTTAAACCATCACAGGACATCCTGTATGTTCTGCTGGATCATATTTCACAGCTTGGATTTAAAAGGACACGAGCAATTGTGATTGAAACAATATTTGTGGCCATTTCTACTTTTCACCTGGGCAAAGACGGGTAAGTCCCCTTGAAAAATGCAACAGCATTTGATATTGTCTTCTGCTGCCATCTGGTGGAAAGACGGTGGCACTGCATAAGGAAATTGTAAACGCATGTGAATTGAATGCCCATTACTGGATGATCAATTTATCAATCACTTTTCACTATTCAATGCATGTATCAAATACTTGGCTATGTAAGCCAAGTATTTGATACATGCGAAGTAATCTGCACAAACAGCATCTCAGAATAGCAAAAAGCCCCTCTTTTACAAAACAACACATTTAAAGTAATTCCTACGACGAAGACAATATTTTTTCCTGGAATATTTGGAATATGGGTAGGTACCAAAAAAAATATAATAATAATTAACATAACGAGGAGGAAACAAAGAGAAGACATCGACAGACAAGTAAAAAGTGTGTGTATATCTGACTTACATATTGGTTGTCGTTTCCCATCATGGCGCTTGTCTCACGATTGCTAAGCTAACGGTAGCTACAATCGTAGAAGAGTCTTCTCCAGACTCAAGAACACATTCATGGTTTAATTTATATTAGCGCTCTGGCGTTGTTATATCGGGTATGAGTTTATACTCATGTGACTTTATTACTGAACAGGAAGATACGCTTACATGCTCCCTCGCCACTGTTTCTAAGAGGGTTAGCTGCTAGCTGCTATGGAGCCACAGTGACGGCTACGACATCAAAACATCCACTTGTGGTTATTGTAACGCAGTTAGGAAACTCCATTTGTCGTAAAAGTACAGTTCGATCTTGAATAGGTGCTAATTCGGCAATACAGTACTGGAGTAGTAGGCTTGTGGTCCAGGTGTTGGTCACCAATTTCCTGTTTTCCATCATGGCGTCGCAGGTGAGTCCTTAAAACAGAATTTTGTTTAGGGAAAGTTTAAAAACGTAGATCTGTTTACAGATTTACGTATTTCGCCAAGAGTAGTAGTTATTGGCAAAATGCATGTACAAGACCCCCTGAAAAAAAATACATGTGAATGCCAGGGAATGTTGTGATTGAGCCAAAATTATAATTATTAGTTAATAGCATGGCCAAAATATATCATGGTAGAATATATACCATGCCAGAGTGCCCCGCAAGTGGCGGTGAGAAAATCTTTATTGAATCAAGGCACATATTTTACATAAGATTAATGTCACGGCACCCCACCAAACAAAAATGTCATAAAATTATATACAGCACTGTAAACTGGAATAATGATGAGCTCAATTTACCCACAAATTTACTTTCTGCCACAGGTTGATACATAGGTTAATTATGCACCTTCTGCTATCAATTAGAAAAGTGTTTAAATGATCTGCCAGTCATTACGTTGCTAACAAAGATAGATTAACATAGATACATTATTTATCATATATAAATATTTTTTGGGACCAATTGAATGGAACTGGATAATTTCCCCCATTATCTCTCGCTGGACATTATCCATCCATTTTCTATACTGCTTATCCTTATTAGAGTCATGTGTGTGCTGGACCTTATTTGTTTATTTGTAAAGCAAACTTGGATGTCATGAAAGGCGCTATATATTTATATTCAATTGATGATGATGTTTATTAATATTGTTATTGTCATTATCTCAGCTGATTCCGGCCAAGAGTCAGACAAACAACCCTTCACACCCACATCCACAACTAAGGACAATTGTGGGTCTTCAATTAACCTAACGTGAATGCTTTTGGAATGTGGGGGGAAACTTGATTACCCGAAAAAAACCCACACAAGCTTGTGGAGAACATGCAAACTCCACACAGGAAGGCCGAAGCCCGTATTCGAAACCCACAACCTCTGAATTGTGAGGCAGATTAGCGAACCACTGTTTACCGTGGCGCCCCTCGGCACAATGTAAATCATTGGTTCAGTGGATAGCACAAATCTCCCCGTCCTGAATTCCAGCCTTCCTGTGTGGAGTTTGCATGTTCCCGCGGTGCTTGTAGGGTTTTTCTCTAGGTACTCTGGCTTCCTCCCACATTCCGAAAAATGTGCATGTTAACTGTGAATGTTTTTTGTCAGCATGTGCCCTGCAGTTGACTGGCGACGAGTCCATTGTGTACCCTGCCTCTTGCCCTTATGAGGACAAGGTCTCTTGAAATTGGATGGATGCATGTACTCATTTTAATCCACCATGAGAAAATGTACAACTCAGCTGTTTATTTTTGTTTCACCACACAGAGAACCAGAACCCACACATGCAGGAATGCAAGGAGAAATGTCAGCTCAGTCAGGCTGGATGTACTATGCAGTAAGTGCTGTGCGTTTCCAGCATGCCATGATATCATTGTTGCAGCTTAGTTTTTTGTCCCTGATCTTGCATATCAAACCTCTCTCAGGAAAAGACATTGTGATAAATGTTCAGCTTGGTAAAATCATTAACTTTAATTGAGCTTGAAATGGTAATGTTTGTAATGCACTGTAAAAATGAGTACAGCAGTTGTTTGTTTAAGCAGTACTTCTTTACTTAATCGATTTTTGTAAGGTGTAAACAAGATTAGGTAATCGCAGTCGTATTTTTGAGGCTCATACATATGTGACACCCAGAGGTGGGTAGGAACGCACTACATTTACTCCGTTACATTTACTCCAGTAACATTTTGTATAAATTGTACTTGTCAGAGTAGTTTTAAAGAAGAATATTTTTTACTTTTACTCGAGTATTTATGTTAAGAAGAAACGATAGATTTACTCCGTTACAATGGTCTACATGCCGCTCGCTACTTTCATTTGATCATTTATCATATCATTTTTTTATCATATGTGCGCGACGTATTTTTAGACTTTATGTTTACGTTTTGTTTCAGAAGTTACTCACGAATTACTCAGTACTTGAGTAGTGTTTTCACTGAGTACTTTCTTACTCAAGTAATTATTTGGAGGACTACTTTTTACTTTTACTTGAGTCATATTATTCGAAAGTAACAGTACTCTGACTTGATTACAGTATTTGGCCACTCTACCCACCTCTGGTGACACCATGAATTGGCTGTTTTGCGATCAGAACCATTAGGTTTTGTTTTGTGTGTCTGCTCAAGGGGAGACGTCCGTGACTGCAGCTCAAGAAGAGGGCTTGCCAGTAAATCTCATTGTTAAACTATGTGGAGGTCATAAGAGCATCATACAATTCTTAACTTCCATCTCATTAGTCAGCCGTTATTATCTCTTACACAAAGTATGATGTCACAGGTCACTTGGTTGATAATGTGGTTGAGAATCAGGATCAAGTTTGTGCTATTGCTATACAGCATAAATGAACATTGTCTGTGGCTTGTTTACTTCTATTGATGCATATACTGTATGTACTTTAAATACTAGTGATGATATATTCAAAGAGAATATTCTCCCTAAACTTGGAATTAGAGGAATATAATTTTGCAATACATGTGTGATTCAAATTTTTAAATCATTTGAGTTCTACATTAATGATTAAGCAACCTTGATGAAGGAAAAATGCCCGCAATGAGAACTAAACAACACACCTGTTTAGCATGCACAGTGCTAGAGTCTGGCTTCATCTCAATGTTTTGAGAATAGCTCTGCTTTGCTAGAACAACCTCATTAGGAAGAGGAGAGGGGTGGCTCGGGATCAGGGTTAGAGAGAGATTAACCACACGGAGGATGGACAGTAAAGCTGCCGTGTAATCCGCACAGTCGACACAAAATCAGAGCGACGTCTCACACACTTTGGACGACATGCTCGCTGTCAAGTGAGGGCCAGGGAGCTGAGAGTCTTACGATTTTTCGATCTTGTTTTGATAACCAGACCAGCAACGTCACCATTTTTTAACAATCTTCCTCGTCCTCATCATCATCGCAAAGGCAGAACCATGAAAAAGGGAAAGGTATGTTTTCATGTTGAACCAGCGATAACTGTTTAAGCTTGTTATAAGATAGTCATTAATATGTAACCGTTTTAGGAAAAATATCTCATATGTTGTTAGTATAAAAGAACACATATCTTGATTGTTCATTATTTACATTGCTAGCCTCCCATAGATGGAGGGCCTTCCCATTCAATCTAATCTGCGGAACTAACGTGGAAGCCGTTTACTGTGTTGTGTCCCAACATCCCATAGACCGAGCAGTTATTAATCTCAATATGATACTGGTATTGAAACAAGAGTTCAGAACATTCAGAGAGAGCTTCTCCCATCCCATTCGAAATAATATATATATATATAAAAAAGATTGTTTATTTTTCCTATAGTCCACGTGTACCAAACCCACCACATATTTTTTTGTGGCCCACTAAAGCAAATCTATTTGTTGTTCTTTTCATTTTGGCAGAAAATCTTGATGAAAAACGCATTTTTTTCTTCTCTTTCTATGGATATTACCTGCTTCTCCCGCCCACCAAATCCCTTCTTAACTTAAACTGAACACTAGTATTCATTGTTGGTTGTCGTCCGGTTTCAAACTCAATTTGTTGTTGAAAATATATATAGTAACAGTGAAATGCAAGGGCAATTATGTGTATGTAGTAATACGATGAGGCGATTACACAGTATGTGATATGATATTCATAGTCCGAACAGCCGTGTAAGGGGAAACCATAATTAAGATGTGGTCCACGATGAAAACTAGTTTGACAACCTTCCTTAATTGTAGTCAGTATGTGATCATTAAAGTGATTGTAACACTGTTTATCTTAGCAGGTCAACACTGACAATGAACCACCGTCATATCAGGAAGCGACTGCGGGTAAAATGCTCTTCACTTTACTGCAGATTATAGCCTCAAGTTTTTGCTGAAGAATGTGACTTCTTTTTGCACTTAAACTACTGGTTAAATTCTAAAAATATGTTTTTATTAATTGTATTGTGACAAGTATCTTAAAATAAATATCTGTCTCTGTTCATGAAGGCTATGAGGAGATGCAGGCCCAGTTTTCCTGGGATGACCAGACCATCAGGCAGACTTTCATCAGGAAGGTACACATTCTTTTAATAGCAATCGCAATACTGAACGTGTTGAGAAGGCAGAAAGTAAAGTATCATCACATGATAAAAACGTGTGATTTCTTCGCAGGTCTATGCCATTCTCATGGTCCAGCTCTTAGTGACCGTGGCAATAGTTGCCCTCTTCACATTTTGGTAACATCTCTTGAATATGCTACAGTTATATATATATATATATACACTGTGCACTCACTGATCACTTTATTATGAACACCTGCGCAAACCTAATGAGATCCAATACATGAACTGTGTAAAAAAACAAAAAGCAAACACAACAAAAAAAATCCATTCCCGACAAAATTAATAATTCATACTCACTTTGATCAGCGTTTGATTCTACAAGTTGAAAATGAAAATTGCAAAAATTAAAGCCATGAAAAGGTATTGAAACTTAAGGTAAGGTGTGGGTGAGGTTTTTTTAAACGAAGGATTTGGTGGGATCAGTCGTGTTCGTTGTCTTATTTAGTGGTCATTCCTATTTAATTTTGGTCATACTGAGCATTAGCATGTAGTTTTATAACTTTCAAAATCGATGTAAGGGCAGTATTCAAGTGAAGTGAAGTTTTCACAATTGAAAGCTGTTTCTCAGGTGCCCTCATTACATAACATAAAATGCCACTGGGCCAATGGCAACTATGACTTTTGTTACCATCCTGACCAGGGTCAGAGCCAGCGGGTGGAACTGGGCAAGCAGCTTTTACTTGTGGAAGCGGAGCGCCTTTAAAGACAATAACATATACATTTTAACTTATGGAGGCAGAACCTTTTAAACTTGTCAACTAGTGTGTGGATTGGTGCATGTGCCGCATGCAGTGGACACATCACCAATCACAAAAAGATCCCCTACGCCCACTGCATCAACAACTTAACCAAACAATCACATGCTGGTTTTTAGAAGCTAACTCTAGCACTGCATCCAACGAAACTAATTGCACCTCTGCTTACCTTTTAGTTTGGCAAATTGTATCAGACATTGTAGTCTGGCCTTGGCTTGAAAGTGACAGCTCTATACCCAGCCGAGCTTCCGAGTCATGGGCAGAGAAACTCAGTGTTGGGGCAGTTGTTATATACATTAGCAGAACTGTGATGTCACCACCCCAACATTAGGTTGTCCCTAATGTGTTCATGTGTTTCATGAAATTGCATTGTCCCCTTTCAAAAATAAACTGATAAAACCTAAAACTGATAAACCTAATGAAGTGGCCAGTAATTCCTATGTTGTTGTTGTTGTTGTTTTGTAGGGCGCTAATGTTCTCGTTTTGTCTTTGCAGCGCACCTGTAAGGTTCTTCATTCAGACTCATCCTAGCTTGTACATGGCATCTTAGTGAGTGCAAACACATTTTTGCACCTCGTCTCACACTAAAGTGTCACATTTTTTAATCACCTCGTTTGACTTTTCTGGACAGCCTCATGTTCTTCGCCACTTACATCGCTCTGTCCTGCTGTGGGGACTTGAGGTAACTGTACTTTTCAATAGGATTTGAGTAAAAAGACCCAACTAATTCTGAGCATTTGTGAATGGAATCATGAAGTGTGTAAAGTGTAGTGTAAAGTGTTTTTCCCCACCTCAACAGGAGGCAGGTTCCTTGGAACATCATTTTGTTAGTTCTCTTTGTGAGTATTCCTCATTCTGAAAGCAGCACTATTATGGGTATGTGTGTGTGTGCGTGTGTGTGTGTGTGTGTTCCCAGCATGAACTATTGCTTTTTCTCCTTGCACAGACTTTAAGCATGGCCTTCATGATGGGATTTGTGTCGAGGTGAGTTCATAGTTGGGTCACACAGACAGCGATTTTCCTAGTGCACTACGCTCTGGTATTGTAGTTGATCCGTCAGAAAGAAATATGCAACTAAGCACTGTCTTTCTCCAGCTTTTACAACACCAAATCAGTGGTTCTGTGTTTGGGAATCACCTCCCTCGTGTGCTTTTCTGTAACCGTCTTCAGCTTCCAAAGCAAGGTGAGAAGAAACATACTGTTCTAATATCTATGATGATCTATCTAATGATCTAATCATATTAGACGTAATGAAGGATCGATGTATAGATACTGTAGATGCAATAGATACAGAGTTAATCCCGATCAAGATTATGTTATAATTACAGATTCAACAAAATCGATTAATCAACAACTAATCAATTATCAAATTAATCAACAACTATTTTGATAATAGATTCATCGTTTCGAGCCATTGTTTAACTTAGAATTGTCCAAATCCTCCGAATTTCAGCCTCTTATGGTAAACGTCCTCAGATTTCTGTAGTCCTCCATGAAAGCAGACTGATTATTTTTTGTTTACAGGTCCCTTATTTTGGCTATTTAGTCTGCCAAAGAGTGACTCTCTAACATGGAATTAGTGTAAAAGTGTCAATTGCATTTCAAAAGACACCTTGGTTTGGTCATACGAGTGTCCAGGAAAGGCCCCTCTGACAGCTACTTCTGTTTGACCCAGTTTTATATCCGTTTTGTCCATATTTGGCTAAGACCGCCCCCTTTCCTCTGATTAGTTGCCGCCGTGTCGAAGACCCAACCCTCACTACTTGTGAGAGCACACCTGTTTGTTATGTTATGCTCTGGAGGGGAAAAGTAGGCGCAGATCTTCGCTTGTGACGTAGATAATGAAAAATAAAATTCGAATGACCTGATTTAAGGCCCCTCGGCAGAAAAACGTCTGTAACTCAGGAATGCGTGGACAATTTTAAATCATATTTAACTTATTTACTGAAACACCATAGAGCCAATATAACATCCCAAATACTAGAAAAGGTTGGTTTGCTAAAATATGTAACCTTTAATCAAAATAGATATTTGCTAACATCTGCTTTTAGTTTGGAAAACAATGATCAACATTTTTGCATATTTTCTGACATGTTATTGACCAAACCAGTAATTGAATCATAATTAATTAATGTTTGTGCATTTTCTGCACAATTTGAAATAATGTACTGGTTTTTTTTTAATAAAAGGATCGAAATATATATTTTTATCCGATTCATCAATTAATTGAAAAAATAATCAACAGATTAATCAACTATTAAAATAATTGTAATTTGCGGCCCAGATTATAATCCAGAAATAATAATCGACATTTCATTGTAAAACATGCTGATTTGATTAAGTACTGTGTAAATGTTATTATCATCATTATTATTATTATTAGTACACCAAAATTGTTATTTTAAAAATACATTCATACAAACATGCCTTTCTAACTAAACACCTTACCTCTGGCCACTATATGAAGAAATACACTAATATGGTGAAGGATTATTGCAAATTAAGATACAGTATATTATTGTTGTCATTGGGATAGTAACAATATTTATTTTCCTTCATAGTATGTTATTTTATGTACCATATGTACTGCACATAATAGTAATAATCATGATAATCCAGATTCAACTCACAGTTTTATGAATTCTTTGACTATAGTGTGAAGGATTTTTCTCTTTCTTTCTTTCTTTCCCTGTTTTCAGATTGACGTGACTTCCTGTCAGGGCGTCCTGTTTTCGTTGTGTATGGTCATGTTGCTGTGCGCCATAACCCTCTCAGTCGTCGTCCCCTTTGGATATGTACGTTCCTTACGAGACCTTTCCAGAATGTCAAAAATAGAGGAGATTTTGAAAACATGCTGCCACTGTGTGTTAATTTGAAGGGATTAGCACCACAGATAATCTAGTCGAGACGCTGCGCTGTCCTACCTAAATTAGCAGCATGCTATCCTTCTTATCAGTGTTTTGTAATATCTATCTTGTCTCACAGGTCCCCTGGTTACATGCCATTTATGCAGTCTTAGGAGCCATCCTCTTCACTCTGGTGAGAAGAACAATAGCTTTGAATATCCCCAACTACCACCAAACCACAGAAATCTATATTTGGATCACCAACGTGTCATTCCTGGACATTCCTGAATTTTGTTTCGAATTTAAAATGTTATATAAAACACTCAAAACTAAATGAAAATGAGTGGAAAAAAATCAACAAAAATCAACAAAACGTTATGGAAAGTATTCAGACCCCCTTAAAATTTTCACTCTTTTTTTTTAAATTGCAGCCATTTGCTAAAATCTTTTAAGTTAATTTTTTTCCAAATTAATGTACACACAGCACCCCATATTGACAGGGGAAAAAACAGAATTGTTGAAATTTTTGCAGATTTATTAAAAAAAGAAAAACTGAAATATCACACAGCCATAAGTATTCAGAATCTTTGTTCAGTATTTAATAGAAGCACCCTTTTGAGCTAATACAGCCATGAGTCTTTTTGGGAATGATGCAACAAGTTTTTCACACCTGGATTTGGGATCATCTGCCATTCCTCCTTGCAGATCCTCTCCAGTTCTGTCAGGTTGGATGGTGAACGTTGGTGGGCAGCCATTTTCAGGTCTTTTCAGAGATGCCCAATTGGGTTTAAGTCAGGCAGTCACAGAGTTGTTCTGAAGCCACTCCTTCGGTATTTTAGCTGTGTGCTTAGGGTCATTGTCTTTTTTGAAGGTGAACCTTCGGTCCAGTCTGAGGTTCTGAGCACTCTGGAGAAGGTTTTCTTCCAGGACATCCCTGTACTTGGCCGCATTCATCTTTTCTTCGATTGCAACCAGTCTCCCTGTCCCTGCAGCTGAAAAACACACCCACAGCATGATGCTGTTACCACCATGCTTCACTGTTGGGACTGTATTGGACAGGGGATGAGCAGTGGCTGGTTTTCTCCACACATGCCACTTAGAATTAAGGCCAACAATTTCTATCTTGGTCTCATCAGACCAGAGAATCTTATTTCTCACCATCTTGGGAGTCCTTCAGGTGTTTTTTATAGCAAACTCCATGCGGGCTTTCATGTGTCTTGCACTGAGGAGAGGATTCCGTCGGGTCACTCTGCCATAAAGCCCCGACTGGTGGGAGGGCTGCGGTGATGGTTGACTTTCTAGAACTTTCTCCCATCTCCCGACTGCATCTCTGGAGCGCAGCAAACAGTGATCTTTGGGTTCGTCTTTGCCTCTCTCACCAAGGCTCTTCTCCCCCAATTGCTCAGTTTGTCCGGACGGCCAGCTCTAGGAAGGGTTCTGATCGTCCCAAACATCTTCCATTTCAGGATTATGGAGGCCACTGTGCTCTTAGGAACTTTACGTGCAGCAGAAATTTTTTTGTAACCAGATCTATGCCTTGCCACAATTCTGTCTCTGAGCTCTTCAGGCAGTTCCTTTGACCTCATGATTCTCATTTGCTCTGACATGCAGTGTGAGCTGTAAGGTCTTTTATAGACAGGAGTGTGGCTTTCCTAATCAAGTCCAATCAGTATAATCAAACACAGCTGTGCTCCAATGAAGGTGTAGAACCATTTTAAGGATGATCAGAAGAAATGGACAGGATCCTAGTTAAATATATGAGTGTCAAAGCAAAGGGTCTGAATACTTATGATTGTGTGATATTTCAGTTTTTCTTTTTTAATAAATCAGCAGAAATTTCAATACTTACATTTTTGGTCTGTCAATATGGAGTGCTGTGTGTACATTAATGAGGGAAAAATAACTTAAATGATTTTAACAAAATGGCTGCAATATAACAAAGAGTGAAAAATTTAAGGGGGTCTGAAAACTTTCCATACCCACTGTATATGCAGTCATACCTGTCATGTCATGCCTGTCAGATTGGAATGAAAGTGTAGGCTACACCTTTTTTATAACCACTAGGTGTGGTGGCATATTAAAATGAAAGTGTACACCTTTCTCATAACCTCTAGGTGGCGGTGGCATTTTGGAATGAAAGTGTACAGCTTTTTCTATAACCACTAGATGGCGGCATACATTTATAAAATACAACATTTTTCCATTTCCCCCTATACCTATGTATAATGCGCACTACTGACTTTTGACAATTTTCTGGGGGAAAAAAATTTGCATTATACGAGAAATTACGGTACGCCTCTTCTTACTTCCACGGCTATAGAGGGATAGATAAGTCAATAGTCTTCCTCATGTTGTGGTTACATTAGCTATACTGTTGGTTATCAATATACTAATAAACAACCCTCGTTAGAGATAAAATTTGCGTGGGGTAATGTATTAATGAACTTTTCCAGTTATTTAACACCACAATGTTCATGATATTGTTTGTGCTGCTTTTGGAAACTAAAAAAAAATAAAATAAAAATCCTTTTTTACTCAACTGTTTACTAGAGACTATGAATAGTGCACATTGTGCAAAACTGGAAAAGAGTGCACCGTATGACGTGACGGCGTTACGTGCAGAGCCCATTGGGAATATGCCATTCTGATGGAGCTCATCAGTCCTGTAGGTAGCAGCAATGCATATCACAAAATGGGTCAACAAATCACTATCTATGCAATGCTATCTGATTGTAAAAGTTAAACTGAATTCCAAGATTTGTACCTTTATCCAGATCTGCACGCAAATGTAATGAGATGTTCCTTGGCTCATGCACCAATTTGTTGCGCAACCCTAACTAACCAACCAATGCAAAACAAAAACAATGAATATCTCTCTCTCTCTCTCCCTCGCTCTGTATATTTATTTATTTAACTTTCTGTCTGTCCTGTACAGTTCCTGGCATTCGACACTCAAATGCTGTTGGGGAACAAGCGCTTCAGCATCAGTCCAGAAGAATATGTGTTTGCCACACTCAGCATCTACCTGGACATCATCTACCTGTTCAGCTTCCTGTTACAGATCATGGGAGGAGGTCGTGACTGAAGCGCTTCCTCGTATCCACGCATTGTTTAGGTCTGCTGAACTCTCCTTCAAGTCAACAGGAATTTATCAAACGTAAAAAAAAAAAAACTCAACACATTTTACCTTTGTAAGTTGTCAACCTTGTGAGTGAGTGTGTGTGCACATTGTGTGACTATTTGACTTGTGTAATTTGTGACATAATAGCTGACTCTAATACTCCTCTGGTTGGATAGGATAAGGTATTACAGTCATCTGTGATGAGCTCTCCTTAAATTCCAAAAGTATAGTATCCAGTGAGGGCTAATGTAAGTTAACAGTGAACATCTCGCAAGTTTGGCAGGGTTGCGTTATTGTTCATGACCACTTATTCTGTGCAGAATGTGTTATACCTGTTTTGGCTTTTAACATTTAATGTGTTTCATTCATGAAGAGCAAATGTGTTGTAGGAACATACATAAACGTAATGCCAATCATAGTTGATGATGTCATGATGATGTACAGTGCTGTGAAAAAGTATTGGCCCCCTTCTCAAATTCTTATATTTTTGCATAGTTTCTCCACTTTAAGATCATCAAACAAATGTAAATATCAGACAAATCTAACCCAAGTAAAAAATGCTGTTTTTAAATTATTTCTTTTATTAAGGAAAAAAAAAACTATTCAAAGTTACCTGGCCCTATGTGAAAAAGTAATTGCCCCCTTGTTAAATCATGAATTCGTTGTGGCTAATCACTATTTTTGACACCCAAGCCTGATTACCTCCAGACATGTTCAATCAAGAAATCACTTAAACAGAATCTGTCCCGACAAGTCAGATCTAAAAAAGCTGCAACAAAATGACACAATCCAAAGAAATGTCAGAACAGTCGAGAAATAGAATTTGACATCTATCAGTCTGGAAAGGGTTACAAAAAAAAAATTTCTAAAGCTTTAGGATTCCAGCGAACCACAGGGAGAGCCATTATCCTCACATGGAGAAAACATGGAGCATTGGTGAACCTTCCCAGGAGTGGCCGGCCTACAAAGATTACCCCAAGAGAACAGCAATGACTCATCCAGGAGACCACAAAGGAACTCAGGACAACATCTAAAGAATTGCAGGCCTCCCTTTCCTCAGTTAAGGTCAGTGCTCATGACACAGCAATAAGGAAGAGACTGGGCAAAAATGGCATCCATGGCAGAGTTCCAAGGCGAAAACCACTGCTGACCAAAAAGAACATAAAGGATCGTCTTACTTCTGCAAAAAAAAAAAAAACATCTGAATGGTTCCCAAGATTTTTGTGAAAATATTATAAGGACTGACGATATGAAAGTTGAGCTTTTTGGAAGGTATGTGTTTCGTTACTTCTGGTGTAAAGGTAGCACAGCATTTCAGAAAAAGAAAATCATAAAAACAGTCAAAACGTGGTGGTAGTGTCATGGTCTTGTGCTGCTTTATAACTTCAAGACCTGGACAACTTGCTGTGAATGATGGAACCATGAATTCTGCTCTTTCGCAAAAAATCCTGAAGGAGAATCTTCAGCCATCAGTTTGGAATGGGGTTTTGGAGTGGCCTCGTCAAAGTCCAGACTTGAATCTGATTGAAATTCAGCGGCATGACCTTAAAAAGGCCATTCATGCTCGGAAACCCTCAATTTTTGCTGAATTTAAACAATTCTGCAAGGAAGAGTGGGCCAAAATATTTCCACAGAGATGTGAAAGACTCATTGCCAGTTATAGAAAATGCTTGATTTCAGTTGTTGCTGCTGAGTTTGGCCCAACCAGTTATTAGGTTTACTTTTTCACACAGGGCCAGGTAACTTGTAATAGTATTTTTCCTTCATAAATGAAATCAACATTTAAAAACCATTTAAATTCACTTGGTTTATATTTGTCTGATATTTGTTTGATGATCTTAAACATTAAAGAGGAGAAATTATGCAAAAATATAAGAATTTGAGAAGGGGGCCAATACTTTTTCACAGCACTGTAAATTGAAAGTGAGTATTTAATATAAACAGTACAGTGGTATTTTTATTTGCTACACATTACTATTTTTATATTTTTTAAAAATGATGTGATGTTGAGATTAAAAGAAAAGACCCCAAAATTTGAATTCCCTTGCCTTAATGTGATGTGCTGAATATCACTGCATAGTAGTTTGGTTTGTGTATTCTATGACAAAATTACATTTCTCCACATTATTTCAATCTACAACAATTTTCTATATTAATTAGGGACGCTGATGAGCTTTGAGCTCTGAGTCTTTCCCAGCTGCCGTTGGGCAAAAGGTAAGCTACACACACTCATACACTTACGCTCATGCCTATGGAAAGTTTAAGAGATTTCAATTAACAAACATTGGAATTTGGAGAAAAGCCACGCAAGCCCGAACACGTGGCATAGGGACAATATGCAAACTTCACACAGGAGGGAAAGGCAAGATTCAAACCCTGAACCTTGCGACTGTGGGGCAGATGTGCTAGACTATCATGCTGCCATTATTTTTTATTATTATTATTTTTAACTCCCAAAAATATTTTCCCAGCTTTATGTTTATAGTACACAGCAAAAGTCCTTTTTTAAAAAGTTGTTGCAATAGACGAGAAATTAAGGTTTACTTCAAAGTTTGACCAATCATATGATTAGGAGGCAAAATGTTACTTTTCATGAGCTCAAATCCTACCAGGCTATGATTTGTAAATTGCTTTAAAAACAAAATAACTTGGTTTTGGAAGGGATACGCTTTATAAAGTCCTCAATTGTGTTTAATTAATTTGTGATTAAAGGTGTCTTGAAGCAATGGAGGCAAAATGGAGTGTACTACTTCGCTGCAACTTGCAGAGGCGCTGTGGAAACAGTCTCAGTTATGTGTGGTCAGCTATGACACAAATACACCAGCATGGGAACAGGAGTGAAGAACACTGAGAGCACTTTAATTTCATAATCAATCCATCCATCCATTTTCTGTACCGCTTATCCTCACTAGGGTCGCGGGTAATTTCATAATATTTAAGATATAATTAATGACCATTGTTATTGATCAAGCTGGCACGGTGGACGACTGCTTAGCACATCTGCCTCACAGTTCTGGGGACCGGGGTTCAAATCCCAGCCCCGCCTGTGTGGAGTTTGCATGTTCTCCCCGTGCCTGGGTGGGTTTTCTCCGGGCACTCCGGTGTCCTCCCACATCCCAAAAACATACATGGTAGGTTAATTAAAAACTCTAAATTGCCCGTAGGTATGAACGTGAGTGTGAATAGTTATTTGTTTATATGTGCCCTGTGATTGGCTGGCGACCGGTTCAGGGTGTACCCCGCCTGCCGCTCAAAGATAGCTGGGATAGGCACCAGCAGCCCGCGACCCAAGTGAGGATAAGCGGTGAAGAAAATGGATGGATGGATGTTATTGATCAAGGAAATTAGTCAGATGCTCATCCCTACTTAATATTACATCTCTACAGCTGTCTTGATAACTTACTTTTTTTAAGGCAGTAATTGCAAGAGGTTGTTTTAGGCCCTCTGTAAGGGGTGTTAGACTTAAATCTGCTGACAATAATAAAGTGTAGACCACCCACGATAATTGTAATCATTGGAACAAGGCTTTTTATTTAAAAAAAAAAAAAAAAGAAAGTACAATGGACATTTTTAAATTCAAAGAGAAAACCAAGACAGAAGGAAAATATTTTCTAAAATCAATTTAAAAAAAACAAAAACAAAAAAAACAACAACAAGTAACAGACCATTTTATAAACTCTGGCACAAGAAGACAACAGTAGCCAAGTGGCTCTGCAAAATAACCAAATATCAAAAGCTCTTTCCTCTAACAAAACTGTACAAAATGAGTTCATGTATAAATAAGAAAACTGTTCACAAGCAGGAGGTGGGAGGCAACCAGTGCATTTTCAAAATCTCTCTGATTCATACAGTGTTTTTATTTTTTCAATTTTGTTATCATTTCTACAATTGAATATGTAAAATTGTGTAAATTGTAGAGTCTTCAATGTATTCCCAAAAGTAAAGATTTAGAAAATGCAGACACAGCGACAACCTACAACCTGTTGAGAAATCCTGTTTTAGCAGCAAAACATTTTGAAGCTATGAAATAATCCATCAATCTCTTTAAGGATGACTTTTATCAAATTGGTGTAAGTACAAATAAGTGCATGGAGAGAAACTGTGGACCATTCATCAGAATAAAGTATGATTTACTACAATTCAAAGTAATTTTACATGATGCAAATTCCTTTTCCAGCATCATAAATAAAATGTAACGTTAGGTTTGATTGTAATTTGGTAGAAAACGATCAAATAAATAAACACTGCATTGTAACAAAGTAGTCATTTCATAGTTCCAAAATCCTTTTTTGTGTGTGTGTGTGTGTTCAAAGATGATATTAACACATCATCATTTCTCTCATATAAACATTTTCCATGACATACTCCTTCATGGCGTGTTTGATTCCGACAACTTGCTAGTCACTGCGTGATCTGGACATTTTATAAAACAAAAAATAAGTCATGAAAACACACTCACACAAGAAACAAAATTGTGTAAAGAAAAAGTGAAAATAAAGACTATTTACAAAATATGCTCTCTCAAGTTGCACGGGGTGCTCCTCCTGGAAGCCTGGTAAACCCCCTAAAGTTTCAGTAGGACATGCAGCCATTCCTTGTATACTGTGTATAAGAATGGAACTTCCTATATAGCTCACGCATGGAAACAAAACCACTTTGGATTCTGAGGGCATGGAAACGCTGTTATCCTTCCGAGTCATTCAGTATTGATAAAAGCAGTTTGTCCAGCTTTCCTCGCACGTCTTGTTGAGAGCAACGTATGAACGTGAATGTGTGGTTGACAACAACATCTTTGGTTGCACAAATGAACAACGTAGCACGCAAAACATACATGTAACAAACGCACATACACACAGACGAAAAAAAAAAAGAGTCAGCGTGTTTTCACTGGATCCAAACCTGATGAACAGGAAGAAAAGCTTAGCTCCGACCGACCAAAGATAATTGTTAACTCGATTGGTTTCCAACAAGTTGGTTGCCGTCTCATGTAGTGACAATCCCTTGGGATTTTTAGGCAGTTCACACAAAGAAAGAACATTACGGCTTTGCTGAAATTCGGATTTCCAGATTACTTTGGATCATTCACAAATCAAAGACATTAATGCCCCTTTTCCATGGAATGGTACTTACACGGCTCTACTCGCTTATTGACACTTTGCTGTTTGCAAAAGAAGATATTACCTGGTACTGTTTTGAATACTGCTCACTTGGTCGAGCACATTCGAAATTACTGCGTCATTAGCATCTTCCACACAGAGAACCCGCAAGATTGCGGCATCAGAGCTAAGATTGGGCATTGATCCGCCTGTGCCTTTTACATAGAATCCAACAGAACAGGATATTGCCACAACTGAGTGGGCTTTCACACAACAACACGGCATGCCGCAATAAGATAACTACATGCGTGTTTGGTAAACCCGACACATGATCTACTGTTGATTTCTAAAGAACAGAAAGGGGTAGAAAAAAAACTTTTTTTCTGGGGAAAGAAGAGAGTCTACTCTTTCTTCGGGTAGGTTTGGTGCTCATATTGTCACAGAACACAATATTTTGCGGGTCTTGAAACCTCAGTCAAAAATGCCCTATAACAAACAGCTTGCAATATGGGGAGCTCTGCTTTGAAAACGGCTGGCAGTGAATAAGTTAATGATCCGTGTTTTTTGCAGTTTTACGTGTACTATTTTGAGGTGGAAAACCAATCGCCCCAAACCAACACAAGTAAAACCAAGCCTTTCTGGTACTGTGCAGAGGAAAAGGGGCATAGATACCCTCTCTATTGGCACTCTCACGGTCGGGTCTAGTGATCAATGTTCATAAAACCAACATGTTTACAGTGTATGATGTGTGCATAAATGAAAGCTTGTGTGCATGCAAGGGCTTGTAGTATGGTCAAAGCCTCATCTTGACCTACAACACTGATTCACCGTCACTATGAATGTTTTGAGTCAGCAAACAAAGTCAGTTTGGTTAAGCTCTTCACTTGAAAAGGCTTCTTTTTCTTTCTCTTTTTTTTTTTTTTTTTTACAAAAAGGCTCAACAGCACAACAACAAAAGGAACAGATGCGTGAGAAACAAAACGAGAGAAAACGTGATGTGCAAAAAAAACGGCAAAACTAACACCAACAAACTAACATCTAATGTTATCTCTCTACAGCTAAAGTGTTGTCTACTTCTAAGATAATCAAAAGTAAGGCAAGTTAGCTCAAAAGGTTTTCAAGTGACAGTCAAAAAGAAAAACTTTCTACAAAAAACAACAACAAAATGACTCAAAATTAGGTGACAACAGCAGCATTGAGAAAAGACCTCCAGCTCCCTTTGCAACCAATCACTCTGAAGAGAATGTATAACTCTTCTATTCGAGTTCCCTCATCTTATATCTCCATTGAACAACTGCGGTCATTTCACTGATGCACATTCTCCTCGCAACAAGAGAACCAATTGAATTGATGCTTGAAGAGTTGCTTCAACAAAACCGCTTAAAACCACTTCTCAACATGGCCACGAGGAGTGTGAACAGGTGTCATGCTGATCTACAGCCTGTGTGCACCGCAAACACAGAACACGGATCACAGTAAAACCCATGAAATCACCAGAAACGGTAGAATCATTCTTCTGTGGCCTAAAAATAGACCCTTTTCACTGTGATGTCAGACTGTTTCTTCCTGGGATTATATTCAGATCAGCAAATTGTACAGGAATAAGATATAACTCCATGAATGAAACGTAAAGTGAGATTAATGTTGTTATTAATATAACATGCAACCACGAAGAAAAAACTTGTGCTTGTTCTAGAGCAATGATTCCCTACCAGGGCCGCCGTCGTACCCTCGTGTGCTGTGAGAGATCATCAGGGGTGCCATGGAAAATTTTCTAGTTTCACTTAATTTATCAGTAAATTATTATTTATGAATTACAACTATATCTTTGTTCGTCTGCATGAGTGGTGTAGAGTGACAGGAAGAACAATTAGATGCTCCTCCATTAGATGGCAGAAGGTACAATACACTTTTGTATTCACCTGTTGCCATTCATATAACAGAATAAGTATATACATTTTGCGTTCAATTAAAAAGGCCCACATTTCACAATTTGTGAGTAAAGAGCTTCAATATTTCAGTCTTCAGATTTTTTGTGAATTTTTTTGGTGGGCTGCTATGAGATTTTTCTCCTGTAACATGTGTGCCTTGGTTGAATAAACAAACACTGCTCTTGAGTGCATAAGGCAAGCATTAGCATAGCAAGGATTACTGTTTCCGACAAAATCTCTATGGCACTTTTCCATCAGCTCCATCTGGTTGTCAAATAGACAAACATTAGCCAGGAAGAGAAATGTAAAAGCTGGCTAGCAAGCTCATTCGCTAGCAATGCTTCTGTTGCTTTTAGTTCATATTTAATCACTGAAGTCGGGAAGCTGTGCAAAGCTTGATTATCCCAAACACGTTACTATTTGTTTGTTTAAAGTGGAGATTATTTTGCGATAAACTTTAATGCAATCTAAATTTGTATCCAATTATACGATTCATTTGTAGAATAGTTTATAGAATAATCGCTTCTAAAAATATCAAATAGTGAAAAGCCCAAGTCCAAAGACTCGCAAGTAGCAGCCTCCCGACGTACTCGCGATGGCCAATCTTGCAGTATAGGGGAAGCGCGGTGAGCAGTGGCTCATTTGCATGAGACAAGACAGCTCCCCACCCCCAAAACTGGCTGCTTTTAAAGGGCACTAAAAAGAGGGTGGTAATTATGCTATAATTCTTGATCCTTGGTGTATTTTGACCACAGGATGTCAGACATTTTATTAAGACACCAAGGATCTGTCCTTTAATAGAATTAGTCACGTTTGACACTTGAGAAACTGCAGCACTGCTGGGCACCTTTGGTTTTACTTAAGATTACTACAATTGTAAATAATAAAACATTATTCATCTCACTTTATATTACATTATTCATTTGTTTACATCTTATTCCATTAGTGAATACACATAGCGGAAGGGTAGAGACAGAAGTGGTCTGACTGTGAAAAGGGTCAATAGTACAATTCCCAAAAAGGTCAGCTTATCACTCTGTGGCTTCTTTATAGTCTTTAGAGACCCCACTATTAAATAACCTCTTTTGTATAAAGGTTAAAATGGTCTAAAAATTCTGGACAAAAATAGAAAAATAAGTCAAATATAAATAGAAATAATTGATTGTCTTTTGTTCACTCACAATTTTTTTTTTTAAAAGGATTAAAAAGTATAAATAAGATGTGTTTCTATCACTTGTGCATGACTAGAAATCTCTGCAGCAGTTAGAGGAAGAAGTAGCTTTAAACGGTTTGCCTCCCGTGGTTGCAATGACTTGACATCCAGCAAAAGTGTTTATATTTGGGGGGGGGGGGGTAACCTGTACAAACTGTTGTCCCACGGCTGCAAATAGAATGTCAAACAGCAGACATCAGGAAATAAAAAGTTTGCATATTTTACAAAAAAAATAAAAGACACATTGTGTTTTAACTCTTTTCCTTGAATCACTCTGAAACATCCAGAATGCAATTTTTAAAAATAAGAATTTTGTTATATTACGTGCATAAAAATAACGCTCTGTTTTTTTCCTCCTCACCAATTTTCTTCCTCTTTTTTTTTCCTACAACATTTTGTCTTGTTCCTTGTTTCAGTTATTAAAATAGATCAGATCTTCTCCGGAGAAGATTACCTCCTTTGGTAGTTCAACTTGTGAGCAGAAACATTCAATGATGGAAGTGTTGTCTTGTTTCTTTAAAAATGGAAGTAAAACAAACAAACACACAGACTCTCTCTCTCTCATACGCACGCACACACACACACGCGCATACACACGTGTTCCTTTTGTCATCCATGTTCAAGTCCGAATGGTTGGTGACGGGATGGAGCAGAGTTCTTGTTTAGCTGAACCCTGATTGGTTGGATTCATCACATGGCCTAGGCCCCACCTGGAAGACACCACCCAGGAAAGTAGTGTGAGTAAAAAAATAATGTATATGTATGTATGTAAAGTATGTAAAATATGTATTCATCATGCCATATTCCCAATAGTCTCTATATAGTGCATTCAAGCTATTACAATTCTTAAATTAACATTTAGTAGAATTTTGTACAGAAAATAATCGGAAACAATTAGAGGAAAATTGACATAAGCTTTAATAGCAAAAGCTATGCCTTTTACTCATTATTGTTATAAATAATAACTTTTAAAAAAGAGCCTAACCCAAAAACCATTTTGAAATGACGGCAAAATATAGCACCAAATATATTTTTGAATGTAATAAATAATAAATTAGTTTGGCCACACCACTTTGTTGACCACTTGGCAGCAGCAGATAAAGTAATTCAGATGTTTTCCATTGGATTGAGACATGTCGTGTCAAAATGCATACCCAAGCTTCACTTGGTGTGTTGGTACGAGTAGTTTGTGTGTTCTGTTGGAGTTTCCATAGCAACCTGTTGCTGCTGACCACCGTTCTCCTGAAAAATAAATCACTAATTATTCAATAAGATGTCTACTTGAACCTGTTCACCACTTGCTACCACCATGCCTCTCCCCATTCATAAATGTTGACCTTTTGCCCCGTTGACAGTGCTGCTCATTCTGCAGGTTCCCACCACCATTGACACTGATTTAGATCAGTGACGACGCCCCACAGGCACAGACGGCCTCAAGCAGAGAAGTCTGCCAGGATGCTTTCATTCAGCAGTTAATGTTGGCTCTTTACATAAAGTCTTGTTTTCTTTTCATACATTTCAATACATGAGAAATGTGAGGAAAATGTACTTGTAATGGAACCAACTGAGAAATACATAAACCTTGTGTGGTACATTATGCACAGTACATTATGCCTAAGGAAACTAACGTTTGCAAAACATCAGAGCTAAAATATAGTCTGCGTTTGTAATTGCCCTGAAACACAACTATTATGAATACACAAAGAAAAGAACCAAATATAATAATTCCCATCTTGCGTGTTTATCAGGACATTAATTAAACTAGTAACAATAATTCAAATCACATTTTGTTTGTATCAAGTAGTGACTGATTAATTTTGTACACACCATGGTAAATGTATACAGTGTGCACCAACATAGATACATCCATTGGTGTCATCACATGCATACTGTAACTGTATATAGATAAATACCTCAACTGGAACATTGGAGGGAGGCACTGGGGTGTACTGGGGGATGTAGGTCCCCTGCATAGTTGTGTTGGCCGGAATATACTGTATAGAAGAAGACGAGAGGATGTAAATTGTGTTAGTACTTAAAAGGAATCATTTATTTGGAGGATTTCAAGAAATATCAAGCTGGGGTAGCTATAGCTTAGGGGTACACAAAGTCCTGTTTTTTTTTTAATGAATAAATGGGTCTTATTCAGAATAAAAGGCATAATATTATGAGAATAAAGTTGTGGTTTTGTTAAAATATGACTTTCTTCCATCATTAAACCATGACTTTTATATCATAATACAGTATTACAACGTTATCTCGGAAAAATTGGACATTATTCTCGTAAGATTGGGACTTTTTATCACGCCAAAACAAATCTCTATTCTTGTAAAGAAATATGCTATTCGGGAAATATTACGACTTTGCCGGCACGGTTGGCCGACTGGTTAGCACATCTGCCGCACAATTCTGGGGACCGGGGTTCAAATCCCGACCCCGCCTGTGTGGAGTTTGCATGTTCTTCCCGTGCCTGGGTGGGTTTTCCCAGCCCACTCCGGTTTCCTCCCACATCCCAAAAACATGTGTGGTAGGTTGATTGAAGACTCTAAATTGCCCGTAGGTGTGAATGTGAGTGCGAATGGTTGTTTGTTTCTATGCGCCCTGCGATTGGCTGGCGACCGGTTCAGGTTGTACCCCACCTCCCGCCCAAAGAGAGCTGGGATAGGCTCCAGCAGCCCACGACCCTAGTGAGGATAAGCGGTAAAGAAAATGGATGGATGGATGGATGGATATTACGACTTTATTTAATAAAAACAATTCCTCTAAAAGATATGATTTTGTTCTGGTAACAATACAGCATGTTTGGTCAAAAATGGGCAAACTTTTAGTTTCTTTGGCATTTACGGGTAGATATGTTTATCATTTATTGTTTATTATTATTATTATTGAGGGGTCCTTGGAAACAGCTCTCCCCTTAAAGCGGTTCCTGGACCCAAAAAGTTTGAGAACCACTGATTTATACAACCAAGACAGAATACATTAATGGTGTGTGCGTACTCACTGTGCCCGTGCTGCCCAGGGACAGGTGGCTTAGCTGCTGGGCAAGAGGTCCCAACATAGACGTGGGCTGGATGGACATCGCGTGATCCATTGCTGGGGTAAGAACTGTACCCTGTGGATGCAATCAAGACTAGTGATTCTAAAGGCTTCTTTATACTCGCGCGGGCGGCGACCGCACAGACGTCACTGCGGCTATCCCGCGTGCAGTTTGCCTTTATACTCGAGCGCAACCCACGCGCGCTGTTTTGATAAATGTGCTGCAGTTCTCCTCCAAGTCGGGGGTGTCGCTACGGCTGGTATTGGCTAGGACACAACAGGTTGGAGTTTCCTCTGCATTTGATGGCCATTTCCGGTAGCCGTTTTTACTTTCCTTTACGGAACAAGGAACAAAGCAACAACAATGGCAACCGTTGAACAGCGTCTGCTAGAACAAATGGACCTAGATGACCAGATGATACGTTTAATTATACTGCAAAATCGATCAAGAAGGCGGCGGCGTAGATGCTATGTGGAACCAAGGGGAACGCTGAGTACATCATCACAGCATGTGACTAAAACGGACCAATCACGAGAGATGATCTCCGCGGCATCGACGCGCAGCAACAATTTTTGCTGTGGGCCCAATGCGTCGGTCACGTGATGCAATGCGGGCGTTGTCGGCCGCGCAAGCGCCAGAGTATAAAGGGGCCTTAACAGGACCTATGCAAGCAACTGTAGAGGTGAAAATGACGGGTATGTAAAGAAAGGTTACTCACAGCTGGCTGCATGAGGTATGACTGATGGTGCATCCAGGACGGGCTGTGCACCTTTACATGTAGGAAGAATGACAGTAATTGAGTATGTGTATTCATATTTCTGAATCTGATTCGAGTCTACAGGTTGACATTTGAGTAAAATACACCACCTGGTAGGATGAGACAGGAGAATGCATGTAAGGTGAGAGGGACGTCTGGGCGATCATCCGGTTTGGAGCCAGACTGTATGGCGATGAGTAGAAGCTGTTAAATAAAATAAGACAAAACATGAACTACATCCGATCACGTCATCGGAAATCGGGGTTGATCAACGTGATTTTCAGTTGATCGAGATCAGGTGAAAAAGATCGGTTTCATTCATTTTATGACATTTTAAATGTCACAAAGTGACAGAATAATCCAAAGATACAAAGATCTTGCCAAATAGAAAAGTAATAGCTTCATTTTATATTACAAAATGTAACTTTTCTGGGGGGTAGTACGTGTATAAGCGTCTGCCTTGAATCTGCCCACCCTCAGCGCAAGCTGAAGGACCCTGTATTGTACTTCTAAATAAGTCTACAATGCCAAATATGAAGCCGCCTCGCTGAACTCCGTCATCAACGAGTCGAGAGAACGTCAGACAGGTTAGCAAGTGTGACACATTTCAAACGACTATTAAATTCAAATAGAAGTGTATTAAGTGTGAATTATTTTGTGACAAGCAAGCTTGTTGTCATAAATCAATAGTGTCATTTGTAGATGAGCGCAGTCAGGCATGTGACGTATCCCACCAACTCTGTAGCTCCATGGATGGTCATTATAGCCTTAAGACACAGGCTAAACTAATAAATAACGATGTAAATGTAATGTTTACCATGCGCTCAGAGCAACCACCCATACTATGGTAAAGTTGATATCCCATTCAACCGAATTGGCTCTATTTGCGTCCCCAGGAAGAAAAAAAAAGAAGTCTAAATGCTCTGTAAAATTACATGAAAATATTATTAAGCATCCTGCACACTTATCTGTAATTTGCTTAGTGTTAAAATTATATTAGCATAAATGTCATGTGGCTATATTTCATGTATTTGCTAATATGTTAAAAACCCACTCCTGTTTTTATTATTGTTATTTATTATAATGAAGTTGCCTGAGTTTTCTCCGGCCACTCCGGTTTCCTCCCACATCCCAAAAACATGCATGGTAGGTTAATTGACGACTCTAAATTGCCCGTAGGTGTGAATGTGAGTGCGAATTGTTGTTTGTTTGTATGTGCCCTGCGATTGGCTGGCAACCAGTTCAGGGTGTACCCCGCCTCCTGCCCAATGACAGCTGGGATAGGCTCCAGCACGCCCGCGACCCTAGTGAGGAGAAGCGGCTCAGAAAATGGATGGATGGATGGATGGATGAAGTTGCCTGAGTTGGGCCAATACACATTTTGAGTAGTTCAATATAGGTACTGTATCATCGAATTTAGAGCTAAAAAAAGTGTGTGTGTTTGTGAATAATATATATGTTCTTCGTGTGTGTGTGTATATATATATATATATATATATATATATATATATATATATATATATTTACACACACGGTGCACAAATCCCAAAGTGGGGGAGGGGTGACACATGCCAGACTTCAAAGTGTGTGTACTGTTTTAGCCACACACCAAAAATTAGGAAAAGTGAAATGGTTAAAAACAGTTCTGTACAACATACAGTAGTTCTCAGTCTTTGCATGTTTTCAGCCCTTATCTTCAAACGTGTAATGTATTTAGAAACAAATCACTGAATTCACTTTACAGGGTCTTTAAAATCCAAGGCTGATAGTGTATATTAAAAATTTAACACAAACAAATCAAGTGATAAGCATAAACTCAACATCCAAGCAGGGGGCAGCATTGTAGCAGAGTTAAGGCGCTACTCTTATTTGCGTGTAGGTTGGGACTGTTTTCACTCAGGCCCTGCATACCACTCACCCATTTTGTAATGTTGTGGGGTCATACGCAAGCGTCATTCCTCCCTGGGAAAACAATGTGGGATTCAGAACCAGTGAGGTCATGCAAACAGCACTGCATTCAGCTCAAAACTTAACTAGTTTAGAAAAAAGTTCAAATGTAAGAGTTACTTACGGTCTCTCCGTCTCTGGCCCAGGGCCTTCCGTTGGGGAGGTACTTCCCCTGGTTCTGCCTCTTTTTCTGACCTCCGTCTGCAAACTTACATAATAAGGGCTCTGTGGGAACTGGGAAAGCAAAGGATCAAACACAGGGGTGAATTTAGTGATCGCAGTGCGGAGCATTAAATGTGAACACTGCCACCAACAAAAAACAATATCAAGAGCACATAACAACAACAACAAAATTTCACACACCCGGAACTCCCGGTGGAGTCTTGATGAATTTGCCATTAAAATGTTGAATTATGGCCTCACACTTCTCTGTGGACTCCATCCTGGAATACAAATAAATACATTTATAAACATACTTACATGCATTTTCTCTTTATTATTGGAATTGCTGAAGCCTGACCTGGCAAATCCCACACCGCGGCTAGTTCCGTTGGCGTCTCGCAGAATGCGCGTGGAAATGACCTGTCCAAAGGACTTGAGCATGCTCTCCAGTTCCTGCTCGTCCATGGACACCGGCAGGTTGGAGATGTACAGATTGGTGGGGTCCTGCTCTTGTTGCTACGTGGGAAGTGGGGGTTGAAATATACATTTTTAGCTGACATATACAGTCCTGCTCACCATTATGGACACTCATTCATTTTTTTGCATAACCTGTATAATATCATTAGAGATAAATGGAAATGTACCAAACTTACAGTATATCATCAGGATATCTTAATTGGAGGTCCAATTACATATGGTAATTTAAAATAATAATTTTAAAAAATAAACAGCATGTGCAGCAATATTGGCACCCCAATAGTATGGTTGCACACACCCCTTTGGCACCGATGACAGCCTCCAAACGTTTCTTGTATCCCTCTATAAGCTTTTTGCACTTCTCAGGTGGTATTTTCTCCCAGTCTTCCTTTGCAATTTGTTCAAGGTCTTGAACATTTGCAGGGTTCTTTTCCCCAATGGCAGAATTCAGCCCCCCAAAGATTTTCAATTGGATTGAGATCAGGACAGGACACCTTGCTGCCGTCATGTTAAATTAATGGGAAAAATCCAAGGTTGAAATGCTAACAACAGAGATAGCAAAAAGAGTCCAAATGTCAGAGGATGGTGGCGCGAAAGGTGACATGGGTGGAGGATGGGGGTGGCGGGGATGTAGGTTACTTGCAAATGAAAACAAATTCCTTAAACAAAAGTGAAAAAAAAAATCAGGGCAGTTTTTGTGTTTGTTCATCTATTTGTTAGATAGCAAGCTAAAGGTTCAGGTCAAAACTTGATCATTTGGTTTCTATGTTGGATATGATAGCATAGAAATAGTTGAACCCTTAATGACCCCACTCCCCCCATAATAAAATGAAGAAGCAAGGTGTGGGTGTTTTGCTTGTTCCACGCCTATGTTGCAAATTTGTCAATACATTTCTTTCAATTATATTTTCAATTGGGATTTTTTTTTTAATGCATGCATTTCTACGAAGTTAGTTGTGTGACCGTCATTTCCATGACTGTTCTGATGTCTTGACAAATTAATCCTTCAACAAATATATTTAGCGGTAATGTCCAATATGAAACTTTTTTTTGGACAAAAATGTGTGCCTGAATAAAAAAAAGTGTCACCCTGACTAATTTGTCACTTGTGCTAGTGGTGCGTCACTGACTTGATTAAGATGTCTGTCACTTTTAAAACTTATTAAAAACACATTAATATACTCTCACATGCAAATGAGTATTTGTCAACACGCAGACTGCGGTAAAATGCTATTTAATTAAGAAATATTGACAGCTGCGAGAGCATTAAAGCCGATAGATTATCCACACACATACAGTTTTGAGATTTCATTTTTGCGGCGCTTGCCGGAAAGTGAAACTGAGTGAGACTGCAAAGGCAGACAGGAAGTCAGGCATGAAGTTAAAGAGTTCACAGAGCAACAGAAGCTTGGCAACTGGGAGCAAAGAGGCTGGGCTAGAAGGAGGAAGGAAAAACACGCATTGAGGAAAGGGGAGGGTGGGATGAATGAGTGTCTTCTAACAATATTTGGTACTGGAGGAGGAAATGACAGGAGAGGAAGCAGTAGGGGTTTTGACTAATGTTAAAGCAGGATGCCTGAAATTATGATAAATACTCCTTCAGAGATCTTTTGTATCATCAAAATATATAATTTATCAGGTTGATTAAAATCCTTTCCCCTATGCCTAATGATTACAGCTATCGAAACGCCAATAGCGTTTCTAAGCAGTCTTGATAGATGCTGTCAGGTGGAATAATTCCATTTCAAAAACCAAAAAAGTTCATATCTTAGTTCCAAGACAGATGAGCACAGATTCCTCCGCAAGTATTGGATTGCTGAGTTCATGTGTTATCAGTTATCCTGAACTATATTCCTGATAAGGATTGCTTCTATTCTCTGCCAAGAGAAACCATATTTTTTCAGTGATTCTCATCTTTCTGGGTGCAGCAATTCAGCACTAAGCCTATTGTGTAACACAGTGGCAGACTGCTGGAGGTCATTGACAAAGGTGTATTTTGGTTGAAGGCCATGTGACAAACAGAACAAACAAACAAAAAACACCTCCCTTTTCATATTTTATTTACCCATCGCCTCTGCTAATTTCATTTGCTCAAATATTGAACCTGTGGCGGACAATACGTTTGACACCAGTACAAGCTCTGTGGTGTCACAGGTCAGTGCAAGTACCAGCTGGAGAGTGTCTCTCTATGTTTGGGCCATTTGCACAGGGTGGGGCAGGGAAGTAAGTAGGGTTCTAGTTTTAATTGTGTCATTGTTCCCCAGGCCCTATAAAATTGTATCTGCTGGGCCTGCACCCTGGAGGCCACGGTAGCCCATTTGGTGACTGAGTGCATTCTGAGAACAGATGGGAAGGTCTGGTCCATTTTGCTCATGGAAAACACTACAAAACAAGCCACAGTTAAGGTAAAATGGTCAATAGCAGCATTTTTTGGATCGTATTAATTTTAGACTGTCCTTACAACCTGAAGTAACCCATGCACCCAGAGCTAGCTGTGTATATTTAGGCTTTTATTGTGGTTATCAACACCACTGCAGGAGCACAAGCTGTCTGGGTGAGTCACGTTGTGGTGTTCGGTTGCACCTGTCTGGTATGGAGATGCACAATGTTACGTGAATTTAGGGTGTAGCTCACTTACAGTGCAGAGGGATACCCAGGTGTTACATTACAGTGGACACAGGGAGGGGGCATGGACTTGGAAATGGAATGAATTAAGTGTGGGTGTCAGCCTCAGGCCTTGGGCCCAGACGCTGGACAATGCCAAGCCATTGTAACTTCCCCATTGACAGTGGCTGTAGTGGCACCCTCCCTAGCTTCCCTCAATGGGGAGCTGGAGAGCCAGGGGGATCAGCTTAATGGGCCAACAAGAGCTGCTTTGACTGCAGACTCCCGCACAAAGAGGTCTGAACAAGCACTACAAGGCAAGCAAGTTAGCAACGTAAACAAGCAAAGAGGAGCTGGCGAGCGGAAAACAAGAGAGGCGGTTGTGAGGAGGCAAATGAAGACAATACATCAGGGCTTAAACCTTCCCACGTGACTGCCACTGTAAATACCACACTGGTGTTGTCAAGTGCATTTGTAAAGATATTATACTAGCTTATACAGGTCGAAATTAAGTGGAGGTGGAATTCTAATAAGCAGGTACAATCTTACTTTGGCCATCTGTGCCTGGACACCACTTGATTTCAGAGCCGTTACAGCTTTCTGAGCTGCTGCTGGACTGTCGAAGTCTACAAAGCCATAGCCTGTCAAATACACACATGGATATTAAAGACGTTAAGTAAAATAGTGATCATTTTTACTGTAAGATCTTGTTCCATAATCAAGTTTAAGCATAATAGCAGCGAGTTAGCATCAAGACTGGAAGGGAGGAACGTTAAGTCTGACCTAAAGGTTTTCACTTATTCTGGACCAGTGAGTATCTGGTGGTCTGTTTAGATAGGCACTCTTAACTGATTATGATGATGATTGATTGATCATTAAGAATTGTGTTGTCTTCATGATCTTGTCATGCTCAGTCAGCTACTGTACTTGAAGTCCCAATTAGTTTGTTGCCTAAATGGGCTGCCATAGAATTCAAAAGTAAACAATATACATGGTGAGATTATGTGTGGGATCATTTTGAACTCGATAATTACAACTAAATTATAAATATTGCAATTCCATATTTAGCTACAGCACAACTTTCTGTATAGTGGAAGGAGTGATGCTCTCCTGGTTAGCAAAAGTTACCACGTCAATAACTCTTAAGCACTAGCTTGTTAAAATGTTATCCCTCAGCATGTTGACATATTATATATCCCGCTACTGAAAATCAGCAGGCTGGTGTTCCACTTGATTTGCAATGGGATGGGTTTTATTTGACAGCAAACTCCACTGCCTTTAAAAGTGACGCTTAATGTTAATTGTTAATCTTAATTGTTGTAATATACTTTTTTATGTTAAAAAGCATTAGTATTTTTTATATTGATTAATAATTTATCATTTCCGAGGTCATCATTGAAGGAAATTTCTTAAAATACCCATTTCTATCTTGACATGCAATAGCAACCGGTGTGGTGTGTGCAAAATGTGCTGGCCAGAGACTGCAGACATCAAACCAGTACTGTGGTAGTGATGCGATTTGATATAAAAGTATAACAACTCACCTTTACATTTGTTGGTGGTTTTATCCAAGATTGCTTTGGTTGACACAATCTTGCCATGCCTTTACGGACACACAGAAGAAAGAAAAAAAAACATCCTGTCAGTGACTGATGACAAGGAATCAGCTCATTCCACATGCATAGCGCACTTCCTCAGACTGCATACCAACATGAATACAAATGCATCGCTTTTACATCATAGACAACTATGTCCACCTCCACCCTTCCTTCTGGGGGAGGATTTCTGGCTGTTTTTGACAGGTGTTAGCCTCCCAGGACCAAAGAGTATATTTCCCAAGCGTGTCTTTAACACACACACACACCCACCCACACACACACACACACCCACACGCACACACACACACTGCCCCTAGAGACAGGTCTCCTCTTGAGTGTTGTGGCTTTCAGACTGGACTTTCAAGTAACTTGCGTCATTTAACGCCACACAACAAATTACACATAGAAATCAATGTACTCCCCTGGTTTCAATTCAAGTGTGACCAATGAGAGACAGTATAGACATAAGAGTTTAAAACATGACTCATATTTTAACCATGACAATTGTGGGGGCTAATGAGGAGTGTATCCACTTTACAGTATTATAGATTGTCCCTATCTCACCGGTGTATTTATCCAAAACAGGAGGCTGGTCTTTCTCTGTTTGGGCGACATGGTGTCTGGGCGGATTGTAACCTGATGCTTCAAACCTCCAGTTGGCCTTCCTTCCCTCCACACCCCTCCTCCTTTTCTAGGCCTTCCTTTTCTATCACAACACACCACTGGGTCCTACACACCTCCCTTCTCTTGGTGGCTAGATGATTTGGATGTGACCCATGTGTCTCGTGACAGCTCAGTGTGGCATGTTCTTGGACTATGTGTCATGGCTCAGTGTCTTTGGCTTCCTCTAACCATGTGTCCAACTACATTCAAGCCATACAGCATTTGATTACAAACACACTGTAGCATGAAAAAGAGCTATACTATAAAATCCTTTGCAGGCATATATATTTCACCAGTGTTTGGTTATAATTTACCCACTTTCATCTGACAACTCTAAGTGGTGCGTGACTAAGCGCTCACTGATCTCATCATTAGGTACATCTGAGCATTGGCTATGCCAATTTTGCTTTTTACTAAGCTTATATTCAGTTTTTTCTTTTGAAACTATTAAAAACGTCATTTCTTTTTTAGGTTAGAGTGGGCGTTGTTTCATAGCACAGCACCAAACAGATCTTTTTCATTTATATTAATCCAAATCTATTTTAAAAGAAGTTTATTTCTGCTACACTTTACACGTTTTAATGTGCCATAGAATGCTAGCGGTAAATATTTGATCATTGTTCAGCAGAACATTATTACTGTTATTTCCTCTCACAGTGGCCAAAGAAGTTTGAAGGCTTCTACAAGGGGAAATTGATTTATTTGTACAAATGCATTTTTAATGTGAACAAAATTTGTTTTTCCATGAATAAAAAATGATAATTGATTCAAATAATAATTATATATATTACAATACAATATGGAAAAAAATCTACTTGGGGGGAAAGGCGAGCAATGCACTTGGTCATTAATTGAGACACTGTGTCTACTAGAGGCCACTATGAGAGGAAATACTGCATGTCATACCATGGCACTCTATTTAGATACCTAGATATTGGTGCATGTACAGTACTGAAAAAAATATGATAAACTATACATTGCCCATTCTCTTATCCATTTATCCGCACTAGGGTCGCAGGCATGCTGGAGCCTATCCCAGCTGATTCTGGGCAAGAGGCAAGGTACACCCTGATATGGTCGTCAGCCAATCACAGGGCACATATAAACAACCATTCGGACTCACATTCACACCGACGGGCAATTTAGAGTTTTCAATGAACCTACCATGCATGTTTTGGGATGTGAGAGGAAGCCGGAGTACCCAGAGAAAACCCACTCAGGCACGGGGAGAACATGCAAACTCCACACAGGTGAGGCCGGATTTGAACCCGAGTCCTCAGAACTGTGAGGCAGATTTGAGACTAACGAAATATGAACCAGATCTCAGTGTGACAAAGATTACAATGATATGGAATTATTATGAATAACTTTTAGGTGAGGTGCATGAAAAAAAAAAAAAAAAAAACATGATCGTAAACAAAAAGGCACCCCCTGATAAGTGTATTTCTTTGAGGTATGACAAGAAAAACAAAAGCAACGTTTCATGTGTTCATGTTTGCCCTGTCGGGGACACCAAACCAGTTCAAAGGTCCAAAGGCAGTGCTTATGTGACCTTCCACTTAACCGGAGACCCCTCCAAAAGCTCACAACACTGGAGAGGCCACACACACTTGAAAGACAGTCATGACCCACATATAGCTGCTTGACATTCTTTCACAGCAGGCGATGCTACTCTTTTCCCACTCATTCATGTTTCGCCTTATAGAGGAGCACCCTCCCCACCTCGCCCCCCCACCCTTCCAAATCACGTCGGTTCCCTCTCCACGTTTCTGACACCAAACAATGACTTCTCTGTTGGCCGTCTGCTTTTACAATCAAGTTCTGGTGTTTCACATACCAACCACAGATTTTTGGTTCACTTTGATTGCTGTGGCTTTGACAACACGCTGTGCACATGCTGTTAAGATGGGCTCTGAAGATTTGAAACTTTCCTTTGGGATGCAATAGAGCATCAAAATCAGGTATAGGGTGGGTTAAGACTATACTTTTCAAGGCCAGTAATAAAGTGAGGAGAGCTGTCACGAAGATTGAACCCTGGAGGCCATGCATGCAAACATTGACACTTTTCACGCTTGCCTATAATGATGGTAGTTTATGTTCACAAAAAAAAGCTCTACGACATAAAAGCATAGCCTTGAAACTAAACATGTCATGGTGCTTATTATTCACTAGGTGTTTGTGAGGTTGACAATCCAGATGTAACTTTTGAGACGTATGAGTCCTGAGTCCATCATTCCACCTAGACTATCTGTGTGATACACTAAAAACGACAAGTATGTTGCATTATTTTTGTCATTACTAGCATTCTATCATCAAAAGTTAAAATGATGTGGCAACGAAAACTCTGCTCGACCAGCAGCAGTGGTTTATATCCCCCATACGATTACCAGCTCAAAATACGTTCCATCGCTTATCCTGTTCAGGCTCATGAGTGAGCTGTAGTCTGAGTGACACCAGTAGTGGTCGCCAGTCAAATACAGGGCACATGTAGACAAACACCCACTCACACACACACCAAATGGCAATTTACAGTTGTCAATTACCCAAACATGCATGTTTAAGGAATCTGGAGGAGACAAGAGTACCAGCAGAGGGAGAATATGACATTTTAAATACTATCTCGACCAAAGTTTCTTGGTCCAGTTGCGCGCAAAGATCTTTCAGTGCATATTTCATATTTCCTTCTTGGGGAATGGAAAAAAATATACATATCCGTATCGTGTCCATTTGACAACTTTGTTCTACCATCGAGAGCACTGTCCCTCTTTCAATGTCAACTACATGTCCCAATACTTTTGTCCATGTGGTATAGCGAGCTTTTGCTAAAGCTCATGGGATAAATATATGTTGACAGCCGTTTGTCACAATTACAGTCAGTTTGTCAAAGTTGATCGGTTGCAATAAGTAAAGATTTTGGTTTCATCACTGCATCATTCGTCACTGTATGCTGATAAATTCACAACATATGCCAGGTCCTGCAAACTGGATCCAGTTGTCTGTAGACATAATGCTAAATCTGGAGTAAGAGTCATGCAGAGGATGTTCAAATGAGTTGATAACATCTGCTCTGTGTGGAGCATCTGCTCTTCATCTGTTGGACACATGATATTAGATTGTTCAGGCCTTGGATTTATATTCAGAAAAGGACTTTTGCTGGCCAAATAAATAAACGGATTAAATACAATTCAGGTGGGTTTTATTCAAACTTAACAATTGCATAAACTCAGTGGATTGACACCCAAATGTTTGACTCTCTGTATTAAGTAGAGGAAGGAGTAAACTTAAGCCTTATTAAGTGAGGAAGAAAAAAAGGAGACAGAGCGGGGGCCAGAGAAGGGTACAGCCAGTTGCCTCCTGTCCTCATCTAACCTTCCACTTTCTGTACACTTGGAACCGGCTCAGTGGTAAGCAACTGGAACACTAATGCATCGAGAGTGCGATGTATAACACACACTTTGTCATGCGGTGTGATTCATCTTATTGAGCAGCTTCCATTTTACATTATCTAGAGGGCTAGAAGTATTGGGACTCTTGTACTGAAACCAAAAAGGTCCTCCACACACTGTTAGCAAAAAGTTGAAAGTATACACTTGACCAATATGTTTTCAGTTAATGAAGAATTAAGATTTGGGATAAACTTGCCCAGCCAGCTGTAGCTTTATTAACTGACTTGGAATAGTAATAATAAACTACTACCAAGGGACTGCTTTATATACCACCAATCATCTTTGTGTTTTGTGGGATCATTAAAAAAAAAAAAAAAAACTAATGGGTAATGGGCGGCGTAATTGATAAAAACTGGCAGATTAGACAGTTTTGTAGGCCAGACAATATTGTGCATACCACAAAGACCAATGGATATACAATGTCAACAAAAACATAGGTACCATTTAAGTGTTGTGGATTTAATGTCAACCAACATTGAATACAGTATGACTTTCCTAATTCAAACTGTCGAATGTTTAAACTTACGGCTGGCAGAGCTTAACCAGGTCTTGGTCCGTAGTCCCGGGATGAAGACCGCGGATATACAGGTTGGTTTTACTTAGTTGTTCTCCACCTCCTCCGCTGCTGTTACTGCTACTGTTGTTGTTGGGACTCGGTGGAGCCATCTGGTGGCCGGAGGAAACATAGGCCTGCTGTGAGAAAACAGGAATGTGAGATTTGGACAGGCACCTCCATGACATTTACGAGAAAAAATAAATAAATTATTTGATATACCAACGGATCTGGGACAGTCTTTGATCAGTGCTACTTTCAGAATGTTGTTTCCGCAATTCAACACAAATCTTGTTAGCCATGTTTCCACCAAGCCATGCAGTTTGGTTTGCCTCAGTAGCTACAGATTTTGTAAAAGCGGGAGTGTTGTGTTAACATTCAATCTCAAACTGCAGGAGAAAATTGGCTCGAGCTAACAAAGTACTCACAATGCACAAACAGACTAAAGGCTCATTTTCACTTATGCTCTACGTACGCATGAAAGTAGATTGTTCAAAAGTTCTGAGCGTCCTTGCCCTCATACTTTCGCACGTCCATTGCATTGGAGTGAACATTCAGCTATTAATCGGCCAGAAGGCATTGCTCTGAATCTAAGAAGAGTAATATAAATTAACAACAAATGCAAAAAAGGTGTCTGTTTAAATTGTGTTTATTAAGAAGAAGGCAAAATCAGAACAACAGAGCAGACAGCAGTGGTCTCTGATGTTATTCTGCCGTGTGAAAATCCAAAGGGGCGAGTGCGAACCGGGGAATGGTTTCGCTCGTTGTTGTGTGTAGCTCTTTGCACCGTGAAAATAAAGCCAATTATCCAGACGAAACCACTGCAGACTCTGTGTGTCATTATTTTGGCACTTAAGGGACAGGGGGATTAGCTCACAACTCAAAATACCCCTGTTTAGCCCAGAGTTCTTCTGTCCATATCCATGTGCGTATCCTGCGTCAAGCATTAATGAGCTTTAAGGGTCAGCCATTACATGACTGCCCACACTGTGTATTTGTAACGTTACTGCTTCACTTAAATCCAGTAGATGTGTGCCTTTCTAAGTGTTGCAAACTGTCAAAACAGTTGACCAAGATGAGGTTTCCCTTGTCTGTGGACTGTAATGCTAATGCTAAAACTATTGAACAAAGATCACTTGAATCGTCAGTAAATGACAATCACTCCTCGTTCCCACGAATGACAAATAACAAAACAGTTGACTCAAAATTAGGCAGGTTTGAGTTCTGTCTGAGGTATTTAAAAAAAGTTAAGTCTGGCTCCTAGCTTGACCAGCTTACCAAACGCTTCTGCTCCAACCACTACCATTAGGCACTGGAAGGTTGGATGGATTTTGGGATGCTTTCCAATGGAGACAAAAAAAAAAAAAACATACTGTACCGAACTGGAACCATCTATGTTGCATGGTCGAAACGGAATCTTAAAATGTCTGAACAAACAAAAATGAAAACTAATGATTACCGGTATTTCTTTTTTTTTTTTTTAACACATCAAGCACTAATTTTGGCAGGTGCAGTGCTATTGCAAGTTAGAACAAGGGAATGTGCTTTTATGAGGAGATAAAAAAGTAAATCTGGGGGAGACAGATGTGCACTCTCTTCAGTGAAAAATTATATCACACAGCGCCCGTGTCAACACTCACCAATAATGCTTTCTGAGGGGAACGCTGGGCCTCTTGGCTGCCTGCTCCATATAGGGGGAAAGGGGCCTCTTTGGTTCTCTCCCCATGTTGGGTAAATCCTTTTTCAGTTTTGCAACCACAAAAAATATCTTGTGGTGCACAGCAAAACCATAAACTGGAAGGCCAAAGACCAATATTTGGGTAGACCCACAGAGCTCAATTAAATAATGTTGTCGTCCTGCTTGCTTTCTCTCATTTGTGATAAAATCTTCATTAAGCATAACTGTTCAAGTACGCTCTTGTCTCTCTTAAACTTAAAAAGGCTTAGAGGGAACAAAACCACAGAGGCATTAAGGAGAGGGATAGCTGGTGCATACACCAGGGATTCATTGCAGTAATACTTGCACGCAAACAGTTGTAATGATTTGATCAATCCCTCTTGCTGTTCCCAACAACACTTGCCGCCACAAATGACTTAGTGTTGCCGGGTACGAACTATGGCGACCGACTTGTCATGACTCACCAATGTAACAGGATATTACGCAACAACCAGTGAATCATGGATTGTGGCTCTCCGTGGAGAAATCACACTAAAGATTGTGCAACCATTTACATGAATCCATTTTGAGGTGAACAAATTTTCATAATCCCTGTCAAGAAGCTGACAAATAAAGTTCTCTCACTCCAGGAATAGATCTATTGGCACTTTTATGACTGAGGCAATAAATAGCAACACTAGGACTCACCACAACTGGCAAACTGACTTTTATCAAGTTTATTTAGCCAAATAGTTTTAATGACCCACATTTGAGAAATAGGAATAAATGTGGTTACCTCCTGCTCTCGTAGTTGGCTGCAGTGAGGTTACTGTCTCATTTGCGAGAACAATTGGATGGCGGCGACGCGGCAACAAAGGGTTCAATTTAGAGACATGAACGAGTCACTGATTAAATTGACGTTGTTTGGCGAAAGCCCAGCAGGCCGACAGAGTCGCACCAGCTACACAACCAATCACGCTAATTAGAGTATCCAGACTCCCCCTTGACGACCACCCATGGCGACCTTTATTTAGCCAGCTGCATGGCGGAGGATCCAACAACAAAAAAAAGAAAATTTCTCTCAGGATCATACAACACAACAATTAAAAAATATTGGAACACCTCGCCATTATAGTACAGCTACAAGAACTGAAACGGGAAGAAAATGTGTAAATTTTTTACACATAAAATTCCAGTATTGTAACTATAGATCTGCTGATTTTGTATGCTACCAGCAATGGCTAAAAGAATATCTCACATACTTTGAGCACTATATCTGGTATAAAAATATGGTACAATTTTTTTCATAAGAGGAAAAAGGTGGTAAACTAGCCTTAAGGAAAAGATCCTCTAAAGATTTAAATTCCTTTTGAAAAAGATGAAAGATACGTTGTTTTTGTCAGAGACGCTCAAATGACTTTAAAGGCATGGATGTTCATAATTTGGACACCTTTTATTTAAGCCATGCAAACGTTTTTAACCCAGTCCCCTAAAAGAATTGGAATCGAGAATCGTTTGGAACCGGAATCGAAATAAGGAACCGGAATCGCTCAAATTCAAATGATGCCCAACCCCATTTATAATCAATCCCATTGCAGACAAAAGATCCTTGTTCAGTCAGAATAATTGTTAAATCTGTTCACTTCCTCTGCTGCAGATTCCTAACTCACAATATCCAACGCATATTTTTAGGATCCAGCTAAAGATAAAAATTCAAGAACATTTCCATAAATAATTTCCTGTATCCTGTTGGTGTAAATTTCATATTCATCAAACACCAGTAATCCAGGGGATCAAAAGTCGACATCATGATCTTTGTAAAGACAAAATTCTGAATATACTGGACAGCTCATAGATCTCATTAGATCACACAAGTGTACCTAATGAAGTGTGATACAGCTTTTACTGCCGCACTGCCCAGCTTGTTTCAATGTCCAACCTTTTTATTAGTTTCACTTTACCTCCCTGTGGGGTTTCTCCATTTGACCCTGGCTCGAACCTCACAATTTCATGGATTCCTGGCTGTTGGGGAGTTTTCCCGCCTTTATGTGTCATGGCTTCTTTCTCCTGAGGGGAGTGCTTGTCTTCTCCCCAGGAAGGAAAGTGACCAGCTGACTGATGTACATGCTGATGCACGGATTTATAGCCTGTCTGAAAAAGGATCATGGAGTAAAGCTGCAGGAACCCTAACATTGCAAAAATATGAAACTGTGACACAAAGGTTACTGCTTGATCACAGCCTCTAAGACAGATCCACCCTTACAGAACAAAACATGGTTGTGGTATGGGCTCCCCTGTATCTCCCATCGTAGCAAATCTGTATAAGGAGCACACGGAAAGGAGGCCTCTGACTGGGCGTTGTTTCATGATTTTTCACTTTATCCACATTTGGTCGCATCACTTGTTACGCGGCGGGCCTAAAACAATGAGCAGTTAAACCTTCAATGCTCGCTGACCCGAGCTCTCAAGACGTACGCTCAGGTATTGCAGGATATGATGCTGTTGTGACGGCAGTTCAAACTCAACATTTTTGGGTGACTTCTGGTGAAACTCTTCAGTATTCAATATCAGGGGCATCTTTAGATTCCATTGAAAATATATTTTTGCATTTATTTTATTGTTGTTTTTTTGAATGCTGAAAATTATTTTGCATTCAGTAGACTGTAATGATAGCAGAAATTATTAACATTTTATTAGAGCCTGAATGATGCTGACATCTACAAGAACAAGTTTGTTAGTAGTTTCAGACAATCTATTTTCTGTTTGTGAAAGAGGCTTTATAACCTATTATTATCACACACCTGTCTTAATTACCAGTCACATTTCCTGTACGAAGAATAAAATGAATGTGGCAATATGAAATAAAGTTTTAACACTAGCTGAGTGTTCTGCGAAGAATGCATCGCCTATTAAGCTATAAAGTAAAGACAGGAAATCCTGCGTGTCTGCTCCTGATCTTATCACACTACAATTTGTACAAAGCTCTCTGCATTCCAACCAGGTGAGAGGGACACTGAATGCACATCAAGACCGGTTCCTAAATCCTCCTCCTCCCCCTCCTTCTGCTTTTATAGGCGATGGAGTGCGCATATCACTCTTCAATCTGTCTCTCTCTTACGGTATGATGGCACCTTGATGCACAGATGCACAGGCACGTGTTTTCTTTCAAGCCGGTTCGGGTGGCACAAGCTCAGGAGCTTTGAAACGTATACACCCACAAAGATACTGGCCCACAGCCCGGCTGGAGTTCTAACAGAGTGAGAGGCACACCGAGCTTCTGGCATCATCACTGTACTACTTTAGACAACTCTGCTCTCTCCCTGTCTGGCCCCCGCCTCTGCCTGTTCACCTTGGCTGGATCACTCAGCAGGCAGACGCATTTGGGATGGGTCCAAAACATCTGACATGTTAGACCGAGAAATAGATACACACACTTGGGCCAGAGGGGACAAAGGTGACACTTGAGTCATGCCAAAATTTCAAGGTAACCCACCAGGCATTAAAATTTTATGTCAGATATTTCCTATTGTGGCTACTCAATATGCATCCTGCCTTTTAAAGTACACACGCAGAACCAAGGACACAGATATTTAAATTATTCATTTTCAATATGCAGACGATATAGGTGTACTATGCTTAATCCCTCTCCATCCATTTCAGGGTTTTAAGAGCTGTTGGCAGTCAGTCAGTGCGCTGTGCTCCTGGCTTAAAGGCTTGGTTGTACTAAAAAAGGACCAAGTTATGATGTGCCGCACAACATCATTTGCAGCTAATTCAAGCGGGCACAATTGAAGGAGAGCAATCGAAAAGTATTTTTGTCAGTGACCCATCATTGTGCAGCGTCATGCAGGACCAATGTCTAGCAGAAAGCATATACTTAATAAGAGGTGGAACGGGTTGCACAACAGAGTTTGCTCTTAGTGTGACGCATACTGTCTCTCTAACAAATTGCTTTATCACAGTGACTATCTCATAAGGCAGCACAATAGACTACTGGTTAGCAGGTTGGCCCCACAGTTAAGAGGATCTGGGTTTGAATCTCAGCAATGTTTCTCTGGTTACCCTTGAGTCCTCACACACTCCAAAAACATGCATGTTAGATTGAATGAAGACTCGTCCATGGGCTTGAATGTCCGTGTGATTGGTTGGTGATCTACAGTATATGTGCCCTGCAATTGACTGGCACCCAGTCCAGGGTGTACCCCACTCAAAATAAGCTAGGATAAGCTTCAGCTCACCCATGATCATAATGAGCATGAGCGATATTAAAACAAAATGGATGGCTTGATTGTCACCACTTCCCACCTTATGTTGAACCTTTTCCTCCCCGAGAGAAAGGGAGCAGCCTTCAACGGGCTCAAGCAGTGGAGCTAGCTGTTGCTAAATATGGGCATACAGTAATGGACATATTTTGTATCGGGCTCTCCTGAAAACTACTTGTAGACTTTAAAATATTGTGCACACAAATTTCAGCCAATAATGCAAAGTTCTGCCAAGAGGAAAAAAAGAAACAAAACTATTCAGTAATAACTTCATTTTTACATAATGGATAAAAAGTGTATGCGGATGCAAAACAAAAGGCCACTGACTTTATTGGTACAGAACCAATATGTGTGATTGGAGAGTACTGCAGATAATCTCATAGGCACAGCAGGGACAGTTAAACAAGATGAAAAGCCAACAGTTTCCTTTCTTAGTCGAATACTTCTTGACTTAAATTCAAATTGGCATGGAAGCACAATATGTATATTTTATACAGTATAATACAATTTTGAGTTTCACAAACAATTCTTGTGAACAGTGCGCCGTTCTTGGCAAAACATTTGAGCTCATACAAGATTGCCTCACAGTCAACCATGACATAGCTCTACATTATTTAAAATAGCATTCTTATTTAGTTGAAGAACAACAATCCCTGTGAAGATTAGCTAGGGTGGCTTTGCTGAGGTGGTAAAGTGGTCCTCTCCTAACCCAAAATTTGTGGGTTCGATCCTCAGTCCACCCATTACCCTGCAACCAAAATGCTTCAATGATGCTGTGTCATCATAATCAACATTAGGAGATTGAGGTGACAGTGTTAAAGTTCTTTGAGTACCTTGAGGGTAGAAATGTGTTTTACAAAAGACTATTAGCAAAACAGTGGCTGTAACAGTGCTTAAAATAATCACGTAGTTCTTTGACCGCAGGTACCTTATTGGGTTGTCTATCACGCAAAATGTTCTTCTTTCGACATACAGTATAGCACAGTAATCTCTGAATGTTCAGTTGAGAACTGCGACCTGTACAGCGCTAACTAAAAACCCCGACAAACATGCTGGATAACAGGCAAATCCAATGTACAGTCACGTCCCTTTGTCCGAACAGTTACTATTCAACTTAAAGCGTGTGCAACTGATTGACAGTGAAACACTAATTTCTTTTAATTGACTGGTGCTGAGAATAGCGGTGAACAGCTGTTCAGTCTGCCTTTGTGACTCTGACTGACTGAACGTCTCACAGACAAAGAGAGGAAGCATCTCTGCTCTTGAGTGCACAAACCGCCTGCATGCCCTGCTGAAATCTGATCCAGGATGGACCAGTTAGCTGATAGTTACCCGTTACATGAATATACGCTCACCAACACGTTATTGGTTACATCTGAACTATCTGACAAGATTTAATATAAAAATTTAAAATAAACTTGCGTTCAATAATTGATGCATTAATTATGCTTCTAAATAATTTATCTTATAAATGCACATCAATGAATACAACTTCAAAAATTATACTAAGATTTGGGACATACTGTCTCCTGCATCACTATAAAACTACTTATCGCAAAATTATTTGTTCAGCAAACGCTTCACGTTTCCGCATTACATCACCTATATTGAATAGTGGAACAGAACTAGCTTCCCAAACATCTGTAATGTCACAAATCCTGTCCAAGCCTGCCGCTTAAAATTAGCTTTTTTGATGAGCGCTTAGAACATTCACTTTGATCAATAAGCATGAAAACAGCTTTGGAGTGCCATAATGAAAGTTCAAATACATCACCAGCTCAAACTAGAGGGTGGAGGGCCTTTCATTTTTGGTAAATTGATGTTTGAGGTGGAATGAATGGGTTAGGTTAAATGCTAAATATTTAAGAGAGATGACAATACAGGTGCAGCATTCTACAAATATATCAAAGTGCCATTAAAAGTGGACCGAATGTAACTAAAAAAATAAATAAAAATGGTTTGGCTGCTTGTTTATACTACAACTACAGTGTTTCAAAAAAGAGGACTTGCACATATGCAAGTACACTAACTGACATCCTTAACAGCAATAGAGGAAGACTGAGCTACAGTAAGTGTATGTGTCCAAGAAATTAGCTTAATAAGTGTACTTTTCCTGTGACCAGGAGACACATTACACCCAAAGCGCCAATTCTTAACCCAAATATACGCAGATTACAAATGGACATTTGGATCAGACTGGCACGACAACCCATTGGAGCTAATGTGTGTGGGATTGCCCCACGATGCATATAGGTGATTTCAATCGTTTTAGAAGCCACGTGTACAAGGATGGTTTTGACAGTGTTGTTGATCGTACAGTGAAAATGGGAAAATTACCCCTGAAGTTCAAGTAGCCCTGACTTCAGCCCTCGATTATTAGACATAGTCAGGAGCATAGGGACTACAGTCTGAAGCCTAGAGAAGGAAAGCTAACACATGGATAAGTACAGAATATTTTTTGTATTCAAAATAAAACTTGTTGCAATGTTTTTGGTGAATGTATCTGGAATGTTTTGCTTTAAATTGATTTTAGTAATAAAGTAATCATAATAACTGTGATAATTTTGAACACTAGTCTATAAATAATTTTTATACGAATCATTTGTAACCCTTTGTATGATTTATCTTCTCACTGATATTTGAAAGTTTCATTGTGACTGACAAAAACCCTTGAACAGACCTAAAGGACATTCGTGATACTGCAGGTAGACATCACCATCAATCTCAATAACTTCAGGGTGCAGGATGGTCGAAGTAATATTGCTGCAGGGTAACAGACTAACATGTACATGTACAGATACAATCTGAAAGCAACCCTTGGACATTTGCTGTTAAGTTTGGGCATCAAATATTTAGCATTTTTTTATGGCTTTTTAACAAAATCCAAAGGTAATCTGATTTAACGTAACTAAGAACACAAGATAATAATATAATACAATAATAATAATAACAATAATATGGCACGACCATACAGGGATCTCGTTTGATGTGCGTCCCTCGTCCTGTACGCACAAAAATGCTGAGGGACGCCAAAGGCTTTATGATCGTGCGTCCTTTGACACACAACATTGCTTACCTACGTATGTGTGCAAGGCTCGAATTAAGTGGTCTCACATTGCAGTTTCCAGGTTAAAATTTGCATTTTGCTCATCAAAAAACACATTGAAAAGCAAAACTGCAAATCAGGTTTACCGTGGAGACCGTCGCAAAGAAGGAAGACAGCAGTGATGGAAGGCGGCAGTGGCGTATATGACACAATGCGCTTATGTTCCTGATACGTGGACACGGAAGTGGAGCGTTCGACTGAGAAGCGCCAAGACAGTGGTTGCAAAATGCGACAGCTAATTGAGACGAGAGAGAAAAAAGAAATGACGAAAGTGTTATCGCATTTCATAGTGAAATGCAAGGCAAGCACCCGTTTGTTGTAACACGGGACCTTTCTCTCTGCCGAGTATGACGCCGCATTGCAGGACCCGAGAGACGAAGGTTGAAGTGCTTTATGTTAGTTTACTTTACCAACATAACGGTAGCACTGCGGAATGACTCTTTTATGAGTATTGTCAAATGTGACAAAAAAAAATAAAAAATACCATAGCAGAGTCTGCTTATATAATGTATTGCATCTTTTAGGCCATCTTTTAGGATAATTAAGGCCTATACATTGATCATTTTACACTTGAGACTATGTGAGTCCCAGGATGCACATCTCATGGAAACAATGAGTCCCAGCCCTACACCAATGAGTCCCTGCAACTTATCATCACAGAATACAGATACAGTAATCCTCCAGTACATCGTGGTTCTTGCTTTACGGTTCCGCTATATTGCAGATTTTTATTACAGTTGTTACTCTTTAATCTTTTATACTGTTTTTACAATATTTTTGTGTTCTCCACTGCTCTTGCTATTTAGGCCTGCCACAATAGCAAATCTTTTTAGAACAATATATTTTCACAAAAACTTTCAAGATAAACGATAGTATCGATGTTTTTTTATGCCACTAACATAATAATATTAGAGCATAATAAAGACTTGTACACATATTACAAATTCTGCCCTGGTAATCAAACATATGAGCACAACAGTGTAATGTTCTCATTTAATAAATAAAAGAAGGGCTGCAAGTTATACATGTTCAAATAAAGTGCTGAACTTAAGAAAAATTAAGTTTGAGTTTCCCCTTTTCTGTTTGGCATTTTGACACAACAGTGAAGTCTCAAAAATGTTACATAATTTAACAAATTTTCGCTGAAACGTTTTAGAAGTTATGTTAGTTCAAAATCTATTTTTTATTTTATTTATTTATTTTTTTTTACATATATGCACTTAAAGGCTCTTCTGCATGTGCTGAATATGTTTTTAAGTGTAACCTATTCACAGTTTTATTACTGTATTTCGTTCCAAGTTGTGTTGTGATGCTGTCGAGTGTCTCTTGGCTCATCTGGACCATTAATTCACTGTAACAGACATTGACATTTTTTTCCGATGAGCTCACGGTGAGATGAGAATGAACGTCTGCCTGAAAAGAACATAAACAAGCCATTCGATGAGGCTCTGAGCGAGACTCATGATACCTTGAGAGGCGACAGGCCGTCTCCTGTTATTTTTCCTCTCAGGAAGCCTTATGTGGAAAATGACCAAATTTAATTTGAGAACATTAATTCTATTTATTCGAAGGAGGAAATGAGGTGCTGAGTCAGGGGAGGAGCCACCGGCTTTCCACGCAACAGAAACCAAACACCTTCGAGCAGCCGGGCTCTGTAATTGCTGCCCTCACACAAAGAGCTTTTCTCACCCCTCTCTGTGTTTATTTTGTGTTCAGACATTTATTTTGTGTAATCGTGCGACTCAGATATGGCATAAAGTGAGCAAGCGAGGGAAACTCTAAGAAGGCGGTGGGAGGGGAAAACATTTACACAGTCGCCTGACCTTTTGGTGAACCTTTCTCCACTAAGTAGGCCAAAGACAGTTCGAAGATTTTAACAAATGCTGAAATTTAAAATTGTTTGCCTCATTTTAATCCTTCAGATCTGTTCCGAAATTGCAGAGGTTTTATTAAGACGATAGAATAGACCAAATAGATGTAACAAGGGTCCGCCAAATTATCTTTCAATTGCGAATTTAAATTTATAGTCATACCACATTAGTTCCATACCTGGCATGGCTATGTATTTAGAGACTTTTCTGAGCCCTCAAGTTACTATTTTTCAAAAATGTGATGGGTGATTTTAATTCGTACAAAGAAACAGACAACACGAGCAGAACCGTTTTCCCATTGTGTTCTATATAACAAGAATGGAGCCTAGTGCATGGCAATCGCGGAGACAATCGCGCTGAACATCAACAAAAACATGGTGCCTTTTTTATAGTGTCAGACATATGGACCAGCCAACCACGAAGTTGAACAGCTCATTTTATCATGTTAAATTGTTGAACATTTAAAATTTTATTTTATTAAGGATCGGGTGCAAATACTGTACAGCGGCTGAAATAAGTATTTAACACGCCACCCTTTTTATCACTAAATATATTTCCAAAGTTGCTATTGACATGGAATTTTGGTGTTGGATGTTGGGAACAACCCAACTAATCCATACATACAAATAAAGTAGAATAAATAAGGTCAGAAATTAAGTTGTGTGTAAAAATGTGAAATGACACAGGGAAAAAGTATTGAACACATGAAGGGAGGTGCAAAAAGGCATGGAAAGCACCTAAAATCTATCAATAATCAAACAGCAATCTAGCCCCTTGTCAGTGCAAATGAATATCAGCTGGTCCAGTCCTAACTGATGGCCTACAAAAAGGTCTCACTGCCAAGGTGCGAGTCAAGACACATCTCATGATGGTTAAGAGCAAAGAGCTGTCTCAAGACCATCGCAAACTAATTGTTGCAAAACATATCGATGGCATTGGTTACAGGCACATATCTAAGCTTTTGAACGTACCAGTGAGCACGGTTGGGGCCATAATACGTAAGTGGAAAGCCAATCATACCACCATAAATTTGCTTCGATGAGTTACTCCTCACAAGATTTCTGACAGAGGTGTGCAAAGAATAATCAGAAGAGTTGTCCAAGAGCCAAGGATCACCTGTGGAGAGCTTCAAAAAGACCTGGAATTAGCAGGTACTGTCGTCACGAGGACAACAGTGAGTAATGTACTCCGTCGCCATGGCCTGCATGTACGATCACCATGCAAGACCAAAAGACCATGCTGAAAAAAAGCATGTCACAGCTTGTTTAAAGTTTGCTGAACAACATTTGGAAAAGCCAATTAAATACTGGGAGAATATAGTCTGCTCTCCATCCATCCATCCATCCATCCATTTTCTGAGCCGCTTCTCCTCACTAGGGTCACGGGCATGCTGGAGCCTATCCCAGCTATCATCGGGCAGGAGGCGGGCTACACCCTGAACCAGTTCAGCCAATTGCAGGGGCACATACAAACAAACAACCAGTCTCACTCACATTCACACCTACAGGCAATTTAGAGTTGTCAATTAACCTACCATGCATGTTTTTGGGATGTGGGAGGAAAACGGAGTGCCCGGAGAAAACCCACGCAGGCATGGGGAGAACATCCAAACTCCACACAGGCGGGGCCGGGGATTGAACCCCAGCCCTCAGAACTGTGAGGCAGACGCTCTAACCAGTCGTCCACCGTGCCGCCGTGCAGTCACCATACTAACAGTTAGGTTTGGAGGTGGGTACATGATGGTGTTTTCAGAAAATGGTACTGGTAAACTTCACATTATTGAAGGAAGGATGAATGGGCAAATGTACAGAGACATTCTTGACAAAAATCCGCTGTCATCTATGAGGATGATGAAAATGAAAGGAGGGTGGACATTTCAGCAGGATAATGATCCAAAACATACTGCCAAGAAAATGCTCAATTGGTTTCAAAGAAAAAAAAATAAAGCTGCTAGAATGGCCCAGCCAATCACCTGACTTGAATCCAATCGAAAAATTTATGGAAAGAACTGAAACTCAAGGTCCATAAAAGAAACCCACAGGACCTTCAAGATTTGAAGACTGCTTGTGTGGAGGAATGGGCAAAAATCACACCGGAGCAATGCGTGCGACTAGTTTCTCCATACAGGAGGCGTCTTGAACCTGTCATTCCAAAAAAAAGGCTTTTGTACAAAGTATAAAATAAATACAAGTTGGCATGTTCAATACTTTTTCCCTGTGTCACTTCACATGATTCTACTTTCTTTGTATGCATGGATCACTTGGGTTGTTCCCAACATCTGGTGAAATTTGCATGTCAATAGCATCTTTGGAAATATATTTAGTGAGAAAATTGGTGACGACCGGCACGGTGGGCGACTGGTTAGAGCGTCAACCTCACAGTTCTGAGGACCGGGGTTCAATCCCCGGCCCCGCCTGTGTGGAGTTTGCATGTTCTCCCCATGCCTGGGTAGGTTTTCTCCGGGCATTCCGGTTTCCTCACACATCCCAAAAACATGTGTGGTAGGTTGATTGAATACTCTAAATTGCCCATAGGTGTGAATGTGAGTGCGAATGGTTGTTTGTTGTATGTGCGCTCCGATTGGTTGGCAACCAGTACAGGGTGTACCTCGCCTCCTGCCCGATGACAGCTGCGATAGGCTCCAGCACGTCCGCGACCCTAGTGAGGAGAAGCGGCTCAGAAAATGGATGGATGGAATTGGTGATGTGTTAAATGCTTATTTCAGCCGCTGTATGTTTTGATAAAAGGGACATTTTTCCAAGATGAACAACAAATTTTCACATTTATTCATAGTATTTCAGTGGAAGTTGATGCAAGTTAATGGTCAGAAAAAAACTGTTTCAAGCCTTGTTTAGTTCAGAAGGGGGGGGGGGGGGGACAAAGAGAAAAAAAAAATGTTTAATTATGTCATCATTTGCTTTTTCGACAAGTGTGGGGGTGGGGGTGGAATATCTTGATGCCATATCACCCAGCCCTAAAGACTGCAACACACTGGAGCTATCAGCTGAACAAAACCCCATTCAAGACCGTTTGGTCAGCAGCTATCTCACTGTGTGTGCATAATGTTCAGTGATTTTTCTGCCTCGTGAGGCCTTGAGATGGATATCTGACATGTTTGATAGTTTTGCCTTGCCTACTTGCGCTACTTGCTGAGAGTAGAAATTAAGGTGGCCAATCAAGTCGCATCTTCCATTCACATGATTTCAAGTTGGCGGCCCCCAGCGAAGTTGTCAGCATATTTATCTTTGGTGCGCACCAGGGTAGCATTCACTCAAACAAACCGCAATGTAACAGCAATCGCACCAGAGTATATTTTCACCAAACCAAACCATTTTCTGCATGTTCTTGTTTTTTGCCTTCTCTAAAATGGTGTCAGCTTCTATGACGCATTTGCCCATCACAAACCTTAAATTGCATATTTCTACAAAGTTCCATAAATGAACAAATATACACTGTTTTAACACTAATTGGTACATACTGCTACTTTATGCAGGATTATTTATTATTATTTATATTATTTATATTGAAGCAGTGATTCCCAACCAGGGTGCTAGGCACCCTAGTGTACCCGAGAGATAATTAGGAAGTTATCCAATTTCACTTAATTAGTAAAAAAATATTTATTAATCACAAATATATTTTTGTTCATCTACCTACTATATGAAAATAACGTATATTGAAAGGCAGAACAATTAAATGCTCTTCCATTGGATGGCAGAATGTACAATAAAACTGTGTAGCCACCTGTTGGCATTCATACAACAAAATAAGTCATGGCTTCCTGCGAGTATATCAGCTTTGTGTTCAAATAACAGGCCCTGATTTCACAGTGAGTAGGTCAATTTGTGAGTAAATTGAGAAGAGATCATCAACATTTCATTGTTTTTGTCTGGTGGTGTGCCATGAGATTTATCTAATGTAAAATGAGTTCCTTGGCTCAATCAAGGTTGGGAAATCCATATCCATTGTTTTACGTGCAGGATCATACAAATTATAATCTATATTAGTACCCTGCTCCCACACATTGCCTATGATACAACTAATTTCTAATTCTTACATTGCTTTATGTAATTATACAGTCTCTGCCATTTTATATGCCCAAGGGGTCATGTAAAGTGTAGAACAAACAAAACATTCATATAAACTTTTCTATTTTCTGTGTCACGTTGCATACATGCCTGGGGTATTTATATGGCCCCCCATTGTTCCATCCTTTACTCAAACTCTCAATAGTGGCGACACCAACATGCACCACCAAAACATCAACATCAGCTAAATTAACTTGTATTCAGAGTGAGAAACACTTTGAAACGTGAATCTCATGGACATCATAATATAAAAACCCGGAGTACTACTTTGAAAACAGTTGTACTCAGATTCTTTAATGACATTTTCCAAAGACTCAAAATGCATACTAAACTGTACACATATTGAACATGGCCTGAGGATGACAAAGTGACTTTCAGTCTCTTTTACAAAGATTACACAATACTATCTTCAAAGTCCGCATAACAGCACTTTGATTGTTTAAACAGACTTATCTATGCTGACGAATTGCAGCCCCTTTTATACCATGTTTTCCATAAAAGCACGTGCGTCAAGAGCATCTGTTTTGAAAAATATGCTGTGCTGTTTTAGCTGTCCCATTTAAGATACGCTGTCCAAATCTGCCTAAACAATGTGCCTAAATTAAATCGTAATTACTCAAATACAGCATTGCTTTCTGATGACTGCTTCAAGTTAATTTCAATGTCAAAGAAGTGACTAAATATTAATATTGTTATTGAGTGTCATTACACGCCACTTTGACTATGTGCACACTGGAGGCAAAGGTGCCCCAATTCAGATTTTTTTGCCCATATGTAACCAATTTTCACACGGCAGTCTGAACAGCACATCCGATTTCTATTAATTTCGACCTGGGCCACTTTCTTATGTAGTCACGATAGCTGATGTTTTGAGACGTGACCGCAGTCTGATTGGCCATGTCGCATTCATCAGACCTCTGCATCAAGAAGGAGTTACTCTACTCAGTACAGCCCGATTCCAATCCACAAGCAGAGAGGTATGAGGCAACTGCTTTTACAGGGAGTGCGGTTTGAATCGAGCTTTATTTTATTGTTTTTATTTTAATCTTGCTCACATTGCTAACTAGAAACACACCATAATTGTATTTATGTTGATGTGTTGTAACTTATTGAAGTTTTAAAGAACAGTGGTGGACTTACAGGACTGTTTCATGACCACGCTCGTAACTAAAACACTCGCATGTCAAATAATAATAATCCATTCCAGCCCCCAAAAAACACCAACAAAATGTTTAAAATGACAGACAGACAGACAGACAACTCATTAATCCGTTGCTCGAGTTGGTCTTCCAACTCAGGCCACCTCGCCTTGTTTCCGCGGAAACTCAGCTTCGTCTTCTTGACTTGGCGAAGCTCGTTTTCCTGCTTCCTCCACTTGCGAACCATGGATTCGTTGATCTTGAATTCTCTCGCGGCTGCTCGATTACCACGTTCCTCCGCATAACTAATAGCATGCAGTTTAAACTGTGCTTTGTAAGCGTGTCTCTTCGTAGGGGCCATTTTCGGGGGTCCTTAGCCAAACCGATGCACATATCGGAACTATATACCTACTGGGGGCGGGTCTTTAGCGTCCTCTGTCACGCGCACCCTTCCCCCTTTACGTCCACATGCTGTCCTCAGTCACATCCGCCTTCCTCTATATAAGCAGCGTGTCGGCAGGAAATGCTCCCAGTCAGTCCAGCGGAGCGCTCATTAAAGTCACACAACATTTACAGATTTTGGAACTTGGTGCACAGTGCCGCATTATGAGGCGCCCCGTCCATTTTGGAGAAAATTTAAGACTTTTAAGTGCGCCTTATGGTCGTGAAAAACGGTAATTCATTTCTGGTTTCCGGTACTCTACTGTGTATTACAGTATTTTCTCTCTTGACACTTATTCATGTGCCTGCTATTTTTGCTCTTCACAGTCCGGATATTTTATTTTGGCAACAAAAGTCTTTAGGTTTGAAACTGAAAATGCTCTTTTGGGCCTTTTTTGTACAAACATTTCTGGTGACACATAGAGTGTTAACATAATTAAATAGAATATAATGAATTGAACAGTTGGGCCTCATGATTTCATGCATTCATTATATCAGGTAACTATTAATATTACTTTTTGGGAAGGATAAGAAATATAAGCCGGTGAGTATTGTTACATTGTCTGTCTACATGTGTTCCAGCTCCATTTTTGTTCAGATATTTGTTTCTCAATGGGTTATAACATTGCAACTTCCAAGCTAGTGTCATTAGCCCCTCTATGGCATTTTGCATTGTATGTTAGCATTAAGCTACCGACTTGTAATTGTAATAATTCATTGTAATGTTTGTTTTATGTTTATTTTTCCAGTGGACTTCAACTGTGAGTGGATGAACAGCTTGAAGCAAGCACTGAGCCTGTTTTTTGAAGAATTGTTCACTATCTGCCAAACTGATGCATGTTGTGAAGTTCTCTGCCGCAATCTAGCGCTCGCAACTCAAATTTTTGCTTGAAACTTAAGACAAAAAAATTTGGAGATCGCAAGTATCTTGAAAAACTCGTAAATTGGGTCACTGGTAAGTCGAGGTACCACTTTAATAGTTATGTTCTACACAGTGTGCTGTCTGTGAGGTTACGTTTCCTTTACGCTTATTAGAACCTGGTTGGGATTGTCTGGTGATGTACTGTGTGCGTTCAACTTTTAAATTGCAGTTGAAATTAAGTCTTAAAAGGCCACCACAACCCTCCACCATGGTGACTTGTGTCGCTCTTCATCAGATGCATTTACAGTAACATGGTTTCAAACTAGTGATGTCAGAGCAGACGTCTTCAGAATGCAGATCACTTTAGTGCTGTTAAACATTCATTCACACTGGAGTCTGATAGTCAAATTAAGAAGTAATGTGAACAACCACACGCCAAAAAAAACAAAAACTAATATAAGCAAAAAATCTGATTTGAGCAATAATACTTGCATTTAAACCTAAATTTGTTAACTACAGTGAAAACACAGATTATCTGCGTACCCTATTATTCAGTTCATATATGAACAGGCAAGATTAAATAGAAAACTGTCTGGAATCACATTTTGGCTAGAAAATGGCACTGCTGTTCAATGGGTTCTACTACAAAGCAGCTATTTTTAAACAAGTGACAAAGAAAATCTGAAAATAATCCACTTTGATCATTTAAGGAAGGAAGACTTGTTAACAAGTCTCACAATGACAATATGTGGTCCAATATACAGTGAAAGGAAAAACTATGTGAACCCTTTGGAATTGCTCAGATTTCTGCATAAATTGGTCATAAAATTTAGTCAGATCTTCATCTTCAGTATTAAGTGTGTGTGTGTATGTGTGAATGTGTGTGTGTGTGTGCGTGTGTGTGTGTGTGTGTGTGTGCGCGTGTGCTTGCAAGCGCATATAAAGCAGACAATTGAAACCTAACGCTCATGCAAACACAAATGTTGATGAGAGTATCCAGGCGTCGGCCTCTATCACAGGAAGGAAAATGTCACTATACATTGTAACTGTCACTTAAAAGTTTACCAATTCAACATGTGAGCATAGGGTGTACATGTAAGCATACTGTCCCTTCCAAAGGTATTTGAATGGCAAGGTCAATTCCTTTGTTTTTGTTGTATACTAAAGAGAATTGGGTTTCAGATCAAAAGATGACTATGAGATAAAAGGTCAGAATTCCAGCTTTTATTTCATGGTATTTACATCTACGTGTTAAAAACAACTCGGGACAGAGCACCTTGTGTTGAAGCCACTCATTTTTGGAGTGAGCAAAAGTATTGGAACATCCATTTTCTGATCCGCTTCTCCTCACGAGGGTCGCGGGCGTGCTAGAGCCTATCCCAGCTGTCATCGGGCAGGAGGCGGGGTACACCCTGAACTGGTTGCCAGCCAATCGCAGGGCACATACAAACAAACAACCATTCGCACTCACAGTCACACCTATGGGCAATTTAGAGTCAGACATTATTAAATTAACTTGAAGTGAATAACATTTAATATTTGGTGGCATAACCCTGACTTGCAATAACTGCATCAAGCCTGTGACCCATTGACTGTTGCATTCTTCATTTGAAATGCTTTTCCAGGCCTTTACTGCAGCCTCTTTCAGTTATTGTTTGCTTCTTGGGGTTTCTCCCTTCAGTCTCCTCTTTGGGAGGTAAAGTGCATGCTCAATTGGGTTAAGGTGATAGACTTGGCCAGTCTAAGACCTTCACCTTTTCCCCCCTGATGATGTCCTTTGTTGTGTTTGCAGTGTGTTTTGGGTCATTGTCCTGTTGCATGGTGAAGCTTCTTGTGATTAGTTTGGATGCATTTTTCTGTAAATTGCCAGACAAAATGGTTTTAGAAACTTCAGAATTCACTCTGCTGCTACTATCATGAGTTACATCACCAATAAAGACGAGTGAGCCCGTTCCAGAAGCAGCCATGCAAGCCCATGCCATGACATTACCTGCACCATGCTTCACAGATGAGCTTGTGTTTTTTTGGATCACAACACATCCTTTCTTTCCTCCATACTTTGGCTTTTCCATCACTTTGGTAGAGGTTAATCTTGGTCTCATCAGTCTATAAAACTTTGTTCCAAAACCTTTTGTTGTTCATCTCTGTACTTCTTTGCATATCTGGCCTTCTGATTCTTTTTGCTGATGAGTGGTTTGCATCAGGTGGTATGGCTTGTGGCGGCACGGTGGGCGACTGGTTAGCACGTCTGCCTCACAGTTCTGAGGACCTGTGTGGAGTTTGCATGTTCTCCCTGTGCCTGCGTGGGTTTTCTACAGGCACTCCGATTTCCTCCCACATCACAAAAACATGCGTGGTAGGTTGATTTAAGACCCTAAATTGCCTGTAGGTGTGAATGTGAGGTTGAATGGTTGTTTGTTTATGTGTGCCCTGCAATTGGCTGGCGACCAGCTCAGGGTGTACCCCGCCTCTCGCCCAAATATAGCTAGGATAGGCTCTAGCACGCCTGTGACCCTAGTGAGGATAAACGGTACAGAATAGGATGGATGGGTATGGCCTGTATATTTCTTCTCTCCAAGTCTTCTTCGAACAGTGGATTGTGATACCTTCACCCCTGCCCTGTGGAGGTTGGCAGTGATGTCATTGACTGTTGTCTTTGGGTCTTTCTTCACAGCTCTCACAATGTTTCTGTCATCAACAGACCCTTGGCTGACCTGTTCGATGGCTGTTGCTCAGTACACCAGTAGTTTCTTTATTTTTCATGACATTCCAAATCATTGTATTGGCTATGCCCAAGGTTTGTGGAATTGCTCTCATCGATTTTCTCTCAGCTTCAAAATGTTTTGCTTTTCTCCCATAGACAGCTCACTGGGCTTCATGTATGCTTAACAGCAAATGCAGTTTTCACAGGTGAAACCCAAAGCCAAAAACAAGCACTATCTAATGTTTAAGCAATCAATTTAAAAGGCAACATCTGAGCAACTAGAAACACCCATCAGTCACATGTTCCAATACTTTTGCTCACTTGAATAGTGGGTGGGTTCAAACAAAAGGTGCTCTGTCCTGAGTTATTTAACACATCTAGATGTAAACACCATGAAATAAAAGCCGGAATTCTGAACTTTTGTCTCATATTCATCTCTTGATCTGAAACACAAATGTCTTCAGTATACAACAAAAACAAAGGAATTGACCTTGCCATTCCAATACTTTTGGAGGGGACTGTACATGTACCATGACAGGAAAATATTATTTCCCGTAAATATGGTCAGTGGGGACAGGATGTGAACAGCCTTTGCCTCAGCATACTGAATTAGGGGGAAATGATTCAAATAAACCACATGAATCAATCAAACAGAAACAGGTCAGGTTTCAATTACGTTTCAACACTTAAGTCGTGACTGCTGTTGAATGTTTTAAGGAGTGGGCGTCTTCACACTGGTTTCAAAATGTCACAATGTAAACAGAATCCACTGAATTCACATTTCTGGGAATACAGCAGTCACCGTGGGCTTTTTTTCCAAGGGGTGGGGCATATTCCACTTCCACAAGGGAAACACACACGAAAAATAAACTTTGCCAACTTAGCCGGCCGGTTTCTAACATTCGATGAAACAAGGCGAAAAGAGGATCTTTTTTTTTTTTTTTTTTTTTTTTTTTTTTTTTAAACGTGTCTTCTCAAACTCGCGCATCCGCTCCCACTTTCACGCACCCACCCACCCACGGCGTCCGCACTCAAGTTGCTCTGTGCCGGGGACTTTTCCCCACAAGTCCGTAAAAGCCCCGTCCACATCCCGCCCGTGTTGTTCTCCCACAGACGACAGAGACACTAAGCTAGTGACGGCTGCCGCTAAACGCCACCCCCCGACCGACCGGTTCGGGCCCGGCCAGGTCCGGACGGCGGTGAAAGCTGTCCGCGGTCCGCCAAAGTGTAAAAGTTAAATTCAAGTGGCCTCTCAAGGACACTGCAGCCCACTGTCACCAGCCTCTCCGTGGCGAGGCGGGCGGGCGGGTGTGCTGCCCCGTGAGGTGAAGTCGAGTCAAAATGGTGGAAAAGCGAGAGAGACTTTTACCTTTTTGCTGTTTCTGCTGTTAAAGCCGCTGTACGGGTTGATTCCTGCCCTTGGCGGTACGGAGAGCAGCATTTTTGTCGGCGCTATGTCCGGAGCGGCGAGCACTGCCCAGGCTGCCAGCTGACGTCAGCAGCTGGGGAAGTGAGTGCCTGGAGTTCCGCTGCTTGACTGCGAGTGGTGCTGCTGCTACGGGACACAGCCGGAGGAGCGGAGGGGAGGGCCGGGCAGGGGAGAGCAGGGGAGAGCAGGGGAGGGATCGGACCCACACTGCCGCTCCCCGGGGTCTCCTTCGCACGGCTCCAGCAGGTGGTCCCCCGCCGTTCAAAGTGGGATTATTTCGAATGGGGTTTTCGAGGAAGGATTAATTTAGAACAATGACGAGACAAAAAAAACAACAACTACATGTTCGAGGCAACAGCGATTCCTAACTACTGTGCGACGGCACATTTCATTGTGCCGTGAGAGACCATTCAATGCGCCACGAAAATTTACCAATTTGAATCCATTAGACCTAGATATTAATTATTCACGACAAAAAAAGACATATTTTTGTTCATCTACAGTGTATCTACGTCGGTGACATATAGTGACAGGGAAGACTAGCAGAGGAATACTCTAGTAGCTGGTTTCCTGCTCAATAGGTCCACCTGCAAAATATGAAATCCGGTGGGCTACTGGTTAGCACATCTTCCTCACAGTTCTGAGAACCGGTGTTCAAATCCCGGCCTCGCCTGTGTGGAGTTTGCATGTTCTCCCCGTGCCTGCGTGGGTTTTCTCCGGGTACTCCGGTTTCCCCCCACATCCCAAAAACATGCGTGGTAGGTTGATTGAAGAATTGCCCTTAAGTGTGAATGTGTCCGCAAATGGTTGTGTGCCCTGTGATTGGCTGGCGACCAGTTCAAGGTGTACCCTGCCTCTCGCCCGAAGACAGCTGGGATAGGCTCCAGCACATCCGTGACCCTAGTGAGGATAAGTGGTATAGAAAATGGATGGATGGATGAAATTGGGGATGGATGCGAGTACACACACTTAGGAAACCAACAACAAACTTATTTGGTATGTCAGACAAATTCCAGGTCTGGTGTCATAAAAGATATATTTCAAATTCAAACTACGTTTTTCCTGTCAAAATAATCCCCCTGGAGTTTAACATGCTTTCCCAGCCTTCTGGCACACCGTTATATACTGATCCTCCACCTCCATTGTCACAGCCATCTTGATGTCGTCCATGTCTTCAAAACGGACCCATGAGTTTGGAAAAGAGGGGGGGGAAAAAATCACAGAGGTCGGGTCAGTAGCACTAGCACTGCAAATTTATTTTCGGCCAGGAACCATCGGATACTCAGGGCATTGTGAGCAGGCACGTTGTCATGGTGAACCAGCCACAGGTTATCTTGCCACAACTCTCGCCTCTTCTCGCACACTGAACGAAGCGAACGCCGCAGGATCTCATTGTAAACATGCTGATTGATATACTGTACTCTGTCCGACAATGAAGGGAAACTCGTACTTTGTATTTTAGATTTCAAATATATGTTTTTTGACACCAGTTCTGGAACTTTTCTGACACACCTCATACTTTAGAGTAGTAGAAGTATGTTGAAGATGACGAATACTTTCCAGCTTTTAGGAGTTGTGAGTTCTTAGATGGATGTACAGGCCAATTTGCAACACGCATTGCCGTTGACATGAAGGGCACTGAAAAGTGATGTCAGCTGTGGTTGAAGATGCGTCAGCCAATATGGTATGTTGACAGATTCTGCATTCCTCAGCAGTATGGTCTAATGTGGTTTGGAGCTTGACAATGCCCGCGTCGCATACGCTTCACCATTTTCCACGGTCACTAGCGTCGGTCTGCAGCTGCTCAGGTTCAAGTCCACATTTCTTCAGTTTCTTTAGTTTTCAAGTGTTCCTTGAAGCGCTTGCATTGCCCACCGGCTAAACGTTTCCTTTCTTCAAATTTACTGTACAACACACGGAGCGGGAGCCACTTGGTTTGGCATCTTGATTACATGGCCAATCGACCTAAAGTTGTCAAGCAGCCAGCAACACAAATGGATGTGTTCTTTTGGGGTTTTGTCAAAGATAAAGTAGATTCAAGAAAATCACGCACAGTTGAGGACATGAAAATTCGTTAAACAGGCATGCCAAGAAATTGGTAACAATAAAAACCTCTGTTTTACAGTGTGCTGGACTACAGTAAAGTGTAAATGCTAAAGACCTGCAATTTCAGCACATAAAATATTGTACTAATGGTAATTTATGTTATCCTACTCTTGACTTAAGAAAGCTTTTGGGTTTGTTTCTTCACAATAAAATCTATACCTACTTTTTTACACCCATCCATCCATTTTCTGAGCCGCTTCTCCTCACTAGGGTCACGGGCGTGCTGGAGCCTATCCCAGCTATCATCGGGCAGGAGGCGGGGTACACCCTGAACTGGTTGCCAACCAATCGCAGGGCACATACAAACAAACAACCATTCGCACTCACATTCACACCTACTGGCAATTTAGAGTTGTCAATTAACCTACCATGCATGTTTTTTGGATGTGGTAGGAAACCAGAGTGACCGGAGAAAACACACGCAGGCACAGGGAAAACATGCAAACTCTACACAGGCGGGGCCGGGGATTGAACGCCGGTCCTCAGAACTGTGAGGCAGACGCTCTAACCAGTCGTTCACCGCGCCGCCAGGCAATACACACTCAAATTAAAAACAATGTACGATGATTACATTGTTCAAAACCGACTCAAGCCCCCCACTGTGTGAAATTTACATGTTCTCTTCGGGTACCCCAGATTCTTCCCACATTTCAAAAACATACATGTGTCAATGTGAGTGTGCATATTTGTTTTCTGTGCCTTGCAATGGACTGGTGACCATTCCAGGGTGTATCCCACCTATTGCAGCTGGGTTAGGCTCTAGCTCACCCAGCACCCTAATGAGGATAAGATGTACTGAAAATGAATGGATAGATGATAATTGCTATTATCATTACTATTTTTTATTAATTTTTTTGCTGATTGTCTGGCAGAAATCTAATGCTTCTGCTGCCGCCACTACGCAGTATGGGCTTAGCTGTACTGGCCTCATTTTTCCATGTCAGAAAGGTAGCGTAGATGTATTTAATAAATACCTTATGTAAAATTTGAATATACAGTACTGTGAATAGCTTATGATAGCGTGACTGTGTTTGATGTCATAGTAGCTCATTTGTATGGACTTGGGTTTTTGGAACTGCAGGGTCACGGTTTGAGTCTTGCCGAGGCCATAATTTAAAATTTAAAGTAGTTGTTGGTCTGCTTCCTGACTACTGTCGAAGTGCCCTTGAGCACCAACCACACCTCCCAGCTCTTTGTGCCCCCCTTTCACGCTGACATCTCTCCTTGGATGCCATCATGTATGTGATCTGGTTTTCTCTGTGGTATACATCACAAATATACCGCAAAATTCACTGTAACTAACTGGGTGAAAGGCAGACTTCACCCTGGACTGGTCATGGGTCATTATCAGGGAACATACAGATGACCAGTCACACTCACATTCACACCATCACTGACTTGGAACTAAACTCACGTGCCTCCTCCAAAGACAGGCAAGTATACCACTTTTACAAAAATGAAAAAATGAAAAATTTGTTTATTCAGATCACCAACATTTGCAGACATTTGACATTCAAACAAAGTCACGCACACACTGTGAATTCATTTGTACCATATCATTTGTGCTTATACTGTTTACTGTATATGCATGCATATGAAAATCCAACCCCTGGAGGCACTTTTTTATTGCAGTCATTGGTATCCTTGTACACTCTAATAAGAACCCATTGATTTGGATTGAGTAGACGATTGGTTGTAGTTTCTAACAGTACGCAGTAGAAACCCTCATCATACTGAGATGTTTCCGTCTGCCCCCTCATGTATCTTACAAACACCTCCGTATGATGTAGTGCAGTTATTCACCACTGTGAACTACAACCACAGTCATCTGTTCCATTTATGCTTGGGCTGTTTTCTGACAAGGAATGATGATTTTCTCTACAATAACAAAAGATCACACACCAGACTGTGTCTCATTGTGTACAACTGAAATATGCATATTATTGTGTCTCTGAAGTAGGACAATGATGTAACTTGGCGTCCAAACTCTTGTGCAATGAATGAGAGCAAATGATAGCCAAAGGTCACTCATATGATTCCATCTCATGTCACCTTAAGTGAACTAGCTGTCATTCCTACTTCTGTCATGGATTAATGATGCAGCACAAATTGGGCACAAAGCATATTCACAAAAGATGCAACAAGTCAGAACCTGACCATTAATAGTGTTAACATTTTACTTAAAAATAACCTCTAAGGCTAAAAAAATGTTATAACAAGAATAGCGTGGCCCTATAACAGATTATTTCAATTTCTATTACAGTGATGTCTAGCGATACTACTTTAATTAGATTCTTTGACCACATTTGTAACTCAATCCACTTATATCTCAATTCATCTTTTCCCATTGAAGTGAATTGAAATGCATTTAAATGGTAAATGGACTGCACTGATATAGTGCTTTATCTACACCATCACAGTGTCCAAAGCGCTTTACAAAGCCTCACGTTCACCCACTCACACACACATTCATACACTGGTGCGACTGGTGCCATGCAAGGCGCTGCTAGGCCCACTGGGAGGAATTTACGGTTCAGTGTCTTGCCCAAGGACAGTTCGATATGCGAACAGTCGGAGCCGGGATTTGAACCAATTACCCTTCTATTAGATTTATCATTTATTTGTGTTGTATTTTTGCCGTCACATTACACATTTACCCTAAAAAAGAATCAATAAAAAAAGGTTTTGGGGCGGAAATGTGGTGTGAGTGCATCTGGTGCCAGCTCTAATGATGCCCTGTAGTTTCCTGTGAAGGTCACAGAAAAAGTTTAAACACACCCACACAAGCACACACACCCACACAAGCACACACGCACACACACACACACACACATGCACATAAAGGACACATGTACACACATGGTACTAAATCTAAAAGACTTAGCGTTGGCGTGTGAATGTCCTGAAGTCACCTTTCCCCTCATATTCATCCTTGTTTTGTCAGAGAATCTGGGATATACTTTTACTTCTATATTTAAATGTCTTTTCACTTTCTCCTGTTGCTACAGATTGGGCAGGAGATGAATCCCTGGGCAGATGGCGGCTGAAACCTGATGCCTAAAATGCAGAGGCATTCAAATGAATCACCACAAGGCAATTAATTCATTGCATTGCAAAGAATCACTGCTAGTTCTACCCAGAAACCACTTTAAAATAATCATACTCTCCATCCATCTGCCTCACATCATAGCATTTTTATGACATCATGACGGCACCATATGCATATGACATATAAGGAAAAGCAGAAGCTAAAGAAGGCTAAAAGCAGCAGAAGTGAGATTCTCTCAGATGTGAGAAAAATAATTTTAGGCTTACATTAGTTTCTCCATAATTGTTCGGCATGATGTTGAGCCCTGCAGCCTTCTTCACACCTTTAGTTTGGCGCAGATCATTTGCATAAAAAATAAACATAGCCCATCTTGAAAAGGATGGCTTTCCCAGAAACAGTGAATAACTCACAAACCATTTAAACCATTATCTACCATCGATTTATAGCTTTCATAAAGAACCATCCGGCGGCCTAAACTGCCTTATCTGCTTATGAGCACATCTCCGTGTCCACACCACCCACCACATCCAGTATTCAAATAGTTTAAGAGAAAAAGTACAACGTTACGACGAGTATTTGCACAAATTTGCAGTGTAAGCAGCTTTGTTGGCTCATGATTCCTTCACTCCAGCAGGACGTGTGTGTGTGTGTGTGTGTGTCTGTGTGTGCATGTGCGTGTGTGTGTGTGTGCGTGCGTGTGCATGAGCTGTTCCTGCATCTGTGTGCTCTGGAACACACAAGTGACATTGTTGTACTGAGCATAACCTATAAGTAAGTCAAGCACAAACTGCCTCTTGACATCAACATTGTTTGCACATCAACAGGCTCGTTGCTATGTAACCACGCCTCCTTCATCACGAGTCTTCTAGTCTGGGAATCCATACTTATTAACATTGGGGTCAAGACACTATGTGTGTGTATACAAGAAATGTTACTTAATAGTTTGTTTATAGTAGTTGTAGTCTCCTGGTTGGTATGAACCAGAGGTGTGGACTCGAGTCATATGACTTGGACTCGAGTCAGACTTGAGTTCGAGTCACATGGCTTGGACTCGAGTCAGACTCGAGTCATAAATTTGATGACTTTTGCCTCGACCATATGTTAAAAGACTTGTAACTTGACTTGGACTTGAACAGCAGTGACTCGTGACTTCATTTGGACTTGTAGCCATTGACTTGAAAAGACCAATACGTAACTTTCTCTAGCTACAGCTGCATGTGCAATATATATATATATATATATATATATATATATATATATATATATATATATATATATATCCATCCATCCATTTTCTGAGCCGCTTCTCCTCACTAGGGTCGCGGGCGTGCTGGAGCCTACCCCAGCTGTCATCGGGCAGAAGGCGGGGTACACCCTGAACTGGTTGCCAGCCAATCGCAGGGCACATAGAAACTAACAACCATTCACACTCACAGTCATGCCTACGGGCAATTTAGAGTCTCCAATTAATTAATATATATATATATATATATATATATATATATATATATATATATATATATATATATATATATATAATGATGCCCGTAGGCATCACTGTGAGTGCGAATGGTTGTTTGTTTCTATGTGCCCTGCGATTGGCTGGCAACCAGTACAGGGTGTATCCCGCCTCCTGCCCGATGACAGCTGAGATAGGCTCCAGCACGCCTGCGACTCTAGTGAGGAGAAGCGGCTCAGAAAATGGATGGATAAACAAAAATTATATATATTAAAATATATTTTTATTTTGTTGGTAAAATGACTTGAAAGGACTCGAAACTCAAAGTGTAGGACTTGCGACTTGACTTGGGATTTGCATGTCTCGACTTGAGACTTGACTCAGGACTTAAAGGCAATGTCCTGAGACTTACTTGTGACTTTGCAAAGCAATGGCTTGTTCCCATCTTTTGTATGAACATTAAGATTTTGTCTCTGTATTTAAAAAAATCTGATCGAAAGGCAACACAATTTAAACTCCCAGATTTCACCACCACCAACCTCAAGGACAAAAGCATATGCACAGGAAAGGCCCTCTTTAACAATCACACACACACACACACATACGCTCACACAAAGCGTCAATTCTGTGGGTGTAAACCTTGGTGATCAAAGTGGACTGTTGTTTGGGTAGAAGGAAGGGAAGCTTGTGTGTGTGTGTGTAAGTGCGTGTATGTAAATCGAATGCAACTGCCGTGAAAGGGTTCAGCAAGTTCATGTGTGGCTGGTGAGACTGTCATGTTGGGGTTCAAAGGTCATATGAGTGGAAAGAGAATGAAAGTAAGCAGACTTCACTGGTGTAGGAATAAAGGGAAAATGGGAGAGGGGGCTTTTTTTTTTTTTTACTGTTTCAAGAATTTAATGTAATTGAACTTCCAAAGTCAAACACAAATCACCCTGAGGCGCTGATTAACTTCCAAGATGTTCTAATTCAAAAACATGTTTTCCATAGGCTCAATCTGGCACTTTCGTAAATATCATAAAGCCTTGTTTTAATCCACATTTTATCATTCTTAACTATTACTAAAATTACTAATACTTTAAATATGTTTAACTGAGAAATAATAATGCCACACATTTTGTTTTATCCATAACGCCAGAGGGGCAGACTGGTGAGATGTACCCCATATGCCATAGGAGAGTTTTGTTTTTTAAAATGAATAGACAAAAACGTATATGTTAGAAATTATCGTGACTCAGCTTGTGCTTCTTTTGGTTAAACATACAGCAGCAATATTCACGCACATAAACACTCATATTAACAATACGTAGTACAACCAAAAAATACAAACAAAAACAAAGAGAAACATTGAGAATGGATTAAAATACATTCATCAAATCAAATCTAAACAAGGGGGAAAATGAGGATTAATAAATTGCATGTTGGTTGATGGTAAATTATACATATAGTCTAACTATGGGTGCAAATTACAAACATAAAAAGACCATGGAATTCTTATTTTTGTACACAGGTGTAAAAAAATAAAAAAATAAATACCCAAAACTGTTCCCAATGCCAAACATCTGCTTTTGTTTCAAGGTATCCTAATATTTAAATGAAGTTGTGTTTTAATGAGAAACATCTGTGATTGAATCAATGGCGAGGTGCAATTTGCGTCTCCCAAGTTATAAGTGTGGTGCATTGAAGATGTGTGCCAGCACCGTTAAACTGATGGATGTGCTGGCTTCTCACCAGAGTAGTCAGGTTACATGTCTGCCCACCAGACCACACACACATGCACGCATGTACACATGCACACACAAACACACCCTCACGTATTCACACAATCACGCAAGCCTTCCCTGTGGCTGGAATGTGTTTTGGTAGGCGAGTGTGAAAGAGGAAGTTTGGGATGGAGAATAGTTGGAGAAGGAGAATAGTTAACAAACAAATGTAGGTAGATTTATGTACACGTATGAAAGCACACGTGTGTGTTTGTAAAATTATGAAGGGAAATTCCAGCATAGTCTCTTGTTTCAACAGACGCATGTAGACTATTTCTACAGTATATTGTAATGTTCTATTGATTAATTGTCTGGTAAATAGTTCCAAAGTGCATGAAATAAACTGCATATAAACAGCACCTGGACATAATTATACACAGATACACAGTGTTATGTTAACCTGTGAGGTTAGTTTAAATGTAATCGAGGCATATGGATTCTTGGTTCATAACTAAACCAAGCTAGAGTAACCTTTGTGCAGACAGATAACCTAAAAAGTAGAAATAGAACTCCAATTGTAAAAGTCATACTGTACTGAATTGTTTAAAAAGTCTACACACCCCTGTTCAAATGCCAGGTTTTTGTGATATAAAAAACAATAATTTAAAAAAAGGTTTTCCATTATTAATATGACCTCTAACCCGTACAAAAAAAAAATAATATATATATATTTTAGAGAGTGAAGTAAATGTAAACAATTGAGATAATGTGGTTGAACAATTGCACAACCTCTTATAACTGGGAATATGTGTTCACTGTTCCGAATTCACCAATCACATTCAAACTCATGTTAAATGGGAATCAGCACACAAACGCCACCATTTTAAGTGCCTTTGAATAAACCTAAATAAAGTTAAGCAGTTCTGATAGGCCTTTCAGCCATTTTTGTAGTTACATCTAACCTCTTACAACACAAGCCATGGTCTACAGAAAGCTTCCACAGCACCAGAGAGATCTCATTATTTAAAGGTATCAGTCAAGGGAAAGGTAAAAAAGAATTTTCAAGCCATTAAGTATATCAAGGAACACAGTGAAGACTATTATCATCAAGTGTAGAAAATATGGCATAATAGTGACATTACCAAGAACTAGACTTCCCTTTAAATTTGATCAAAATACAAGAATAATACTGACAGCAACACTGAAGGAGCTGCATGAATTTCTTGCAAGTACTGTCTGTTTAGTATACGTGACAACAATCTTCCGTCTTCTTCATATATCTGGGATGTGGAGTAAGGTGGCAAGATGGAAGCCTTACGTTAAAAAGAAAACTATCTGAGCGAAAATACCCTTGAAGTCTTCCAGATGCACGTGCAAAATGTTTTATGGTCAGATGAAAACAAAGTAGAATTTTTTTCGCAATACAGTAGGCACTGGGCCCAAATGCAAAAAGTGCAAATCCGTGAATAATAGACCCTCATTATAACTGCCATGAAATAAAAAGTAAAAAAACATTTTTTTTCGTGAATTTTTTTTTTTCATTTTTTCAAAAAATGGGAATAAGTTGGGAATTGGGTCAAAAGATGCAAATAAGCAGGGGATCCAGAAAAATATACTGCAAACAAACAAGGGTTTCTGAGAATAATTGGGAATAGGTTCCCCCCAAATAATTCGCAAGCAGGTGAATCCGTGAATCCCGAACTGCGGATCCACGGGGGTTCGCTGGAATTCTAAAAGGTATGTTTGCCGCAAACACAACACTGCTCATCAACAAGGTGTTAGCACAAAGCCTTCTGGCTTCTGCTGTAAAGGAAAAAAATAAACAATGTCAGGAAGAACCTACTAGAACATTTGAACTTTATTATGGGTTAACTAGAGGAGCTCCACCTGTTTACATTAGTATTGCTCAATAAATTATTTTGATTCTATGTGTTTGCATTCTTTGGCCTTAATTATTTGGCAGACTAATCCTACCCCAATTTTTCTTTATGCAGGCTGTTTCTGAACCAGACACAAAGAAAATGCACTTTCCTCAAAATTATCCTTTCGAATTTCAAGAATTTCTGAAGTGGACGACAGTATTTAGTCTACCAGAAAGTAAAATGAGCAGTTGATTTGAGGAGGCAGAAAGAAAAGCTCAGCGAAGGAGTGGAATAGAAGGAGGGAAGGGGGCAAGGGCACGGCAAAGGGGAGAGAGAGAGAGAGAGAGAGAGAGAGAAAGAGAGCAAAAGAGAGAAGCAAAGCGGACGGGGGATGGGCTGTTTGTGCATGCCTGGAATTCTTTAGGTGTTATCAGCATATCCCGCTGCATAATTGCTGGCTTCAAGGAAGAAGAGAAGAAGGTGGGGGGTGGGGGGGAAAGAGTCCAACAGGGAAACATGGTGAAGCTTCCTCCCTTGACTGTGTTGACCCCAAGGGAAGGGGGTCAAGATCTTTGAAATGCAATGCTGACATTTCCGATGTTGCTGTTCTTGCATCATTAAGACAAAGGACATGTTTGGCTTTCCGACCCCATGGAAAACTAAACAAATCCCGAAAGGACTCTTCGATTGGATCACCACGGCTACTTTCTTTCCACAGCATATATAAACTTAAAAAGCTCTTCTATAACTTATCTCTATCTTATGCCTTGGCATGTAGGATAGATACAGTGGAGTCGCTGAAGTTGAACACAACTGGTTGATTTACTTTTTAAATAATTATAATATGATTAATCAGTTCTAAGGTCAAACTGTCAGCAAAGGTTTTAACCTTTACGAACAGTACAATGTTTTCACAATTCTTAACTGTCATACAAGTCTAAAATGTATTTAACCACTGTTAATTTGAGTATGTCAAAACAAAATCCACACCCACTCTTTATTTATTTGGCACTCATGGGATGCCAAATGTTTTTAAACAGTTAAACCCTTTTGAGTGGTGAACTGAATACAAACAGAACCTGAACATTATTTACAGATACATAGTGTTATCTTGACCTGGTTTGTTCAAATGTAATCGAGGCATATGAATTCATGGGCCATAAAACCCACGGGCGTGCTGGAGCCTATCCCAGCTATCATCGGGCAGGAGGCGGGGTACACCCTGAACTGGTTGCCAGCCAATCGCAGGGCACATACAAACAAACAACCAGTCGCACTCACATTCACACCTACGGGCAATTTAGAGTCGTCAATTAACCTACCATGCATGTGTTTGGGATGTGGGAGGAAACCGGAGTGCCCGGAGAAAACCCACGCAGGCACGGGGAGAACATGCAAACTCCACACAGGCGGGGCCGGGGATTGAACCCCGGACCTCAGAACTGTCAGGCAGACGCTCTAACCAGTCGTCAACCTCGCCGCCACTTCTAAATTAAATTAATTAAATTCAATTAAAATGTTACTCCTTGTAACTATTCCGAAATAATGGTCCAACAAATAAAAAATCCAATTTGATTGTTTGAAAGGTATCTGTTGAACCGGAAAGAGAGTACAGTGGCACCTTTTGGCTCACTTCTCTCACCAGAAAGGTTTTCCTTTTTAGTTTAAAACAGCTTACTTTAACCAAGACCCCTTACCATATCGTGGCCAAAGGTAGAACACAGGTTGGTTTTGCGCCTGTCAGTGCCTTGGACCGGCTACTTCCTTTCTAGCTAGTCGGCCGGCTACCTAGCCAGGGCTATCTAGTCAGGGCTACCTAGCCGACTCGTCATCTACCACGCTGTGTTGGATCATTTTCTCCCATTCAGTCTTCCGCGGTTGCCGTCCGCCTCGGTGATGGCTCCTTTTCGGCTTTGGTTGTGGCGCTGCCATGAATAGCCATGCAGCTCCTCAGGAAAGGCTAACGGACGCCTCCTTCCGCGGGGATTTCGGTGGCGGTCTCCAACTACAACTGCGTAAATGTGCTGAAACTATGCGCAGTAAGTCCAAATGGCGTCCGCCATAAACCAAAGTTAAAAACATGAAATATTCTGTAGTTTTTTAAATAAATAAGTCGTGGCAGCAGTTGCGACTCTTGTCCAAATAAAGTAAGAAATATGTTATTCTTTGATTTGTTGTGATTCGAATTTGAAAATTCTGATTTGGCATTCTTTTTTTGTTTTTTTCGCCGGACTCGAGAGCCAATTCGAATCACCACCGATTCGTGAACAGCCCTAATAACTATACTATTAGGAACTGTTCATAATCCCCTCCACGTTGTCTAAGGCCTGGGTTCCTGCTCAAGAAAAAGAGCACCAAAGCATGATGCTGCAACTACCATGTTTTACTGTAGGTATGGTGTTCTTTTGATGATGAGCAATGTTCTTTTTGCGCCAAACATATCTTTTGGAATTATGGCCAAAAAGTTCAACCTTGGTTTCGTCGGACCATAAAAAAATCTCCCAAACACGTTGAAAAATGTACAGTACTGTATATTCTTCTCTTTCTTTTCTCACAGTCTGCTTCTCTGAAAACCCCTTGTTGAGGCTGGTCTTTTATTTGGAATATTGACAAAAATCCAAACAAAAAGTGTTTGGAATTACGTTAGAGCCTTCTGAGGTTTTAATATTTGCTCCACCTCCCACTTTGCTAACTACCTTGAGACCTTTCTTTTCTCGATTATTATTTCGATTGGAGTCATTCCTGTTGTTATGCAGAAACATTCAAATTGCAGTCTGCTCAAAGTGCAGACTTCAGTGCTGTTGCAAGATTAGCGGTTTCCTGTTTGACTCCCCCCTATGCCCCTCTTCACAATGAGCAGATGGATAGGTATGAATCGTAAAAAAGTACTTTTCCAGCATTAGTTTGCATTCCTTACAAAATGGCTGCAGTGCATGAGAGTAACTGCGTCAGTGGGACGCGCACACACAGGATGTGATTCCAGGAACTTTGATTGATGAGATAATCCTTCTGGCTCTGAGGCAAAGGAGGGGAGGAGAAGTGCGGGAGAAAGAGAGAGTGTAGAACATGAGCGATAGTGTTGCTCCAAATCATGATGCCGTTTAGAGATTTATGCATGTGCTTGCATACAGCAGGCACACTTGTGGATATGCTGGTTTCAGTTAGTTAAGGGGAGGACAGATAGTGGCTGTCAAGATCTATCTTTCGCTGTGAATGCTCTTCTCTTAAACACCATATATGTTAACAATAAAGCTGTGTGGCGGGGGAGAAAACAACTTGTTCCTTGATGTTCCTGCATGTTTCTGTCTTCTATCACAGTTGCAGCAAAGTGAGTGGAGGTGCATCATGGGTGTGAGAATGACAGATGAAATACTTGAAAAGTCCTGACATAAGCCAGACAAATGGTGTTTTCACATTCTCATCCTGCACAAGTGGCCCAGTAGAGCAGGCCCGAGGCTAATATCCAAAGTACTACACAATTCAACATGAATGCTCTTTCCCGCCTGTGGTTTCCCAATGGGAATACTGTACATTTTTGTCTAAAATGTTTGTAGAACACGACACAAATTTACACATTCAATTCACAGTTTCACACCTTTGCTAAGTGAATAGTAACATTGTTGTTTATTATAACATAATGGTGCTTTATGTTCTCTCTGAAAAAACATCATTCAGTCATTCTGTATGACATAAATGGTGGTTTGCATCCCAAACTCATTTATTTCTTTTTTTTGCGAGGGGGAAAAGACTGCATCGTGTACAGACTGCAGTAGCTGTATGGGATGCGGAAAAGAGCACTGAGCTATTCCCCTCAGATAAAAGTATCATGTTACAACATGATACTGCAGAGGCACAAATCGATACACTGCAGCTACTCATGGAAGACAAATTCGCTCAGAGATGAATAAGAAGAGGCATTTAATGGTGTGCAGAAGTAGGGATGAGAATTTGACTGGATTTCTTTAATCAATTATTTTATGATGATTTAAAAATACATATTTACACTGTGATAGGAGAATCGCTCTTTGAATGTTTTGAACTTCTTTTTTTCATGGCAGTGTCCTATTGAGCAGAATAATGCTGGACAGAGTATTCATGCCACAGCGGAGATCTGTGTGGATGTGACTAAACGTCATGTAACTCACAACATGTTTTACTTCTTTAAAGAGAAAACAAGCTAAGTAGTACACTCCATAGAGCTTCAATTGCTTCAATGCACGATTAATCGTCAATTAATTCCACACGCTGAAAATTCATTACAATCAGCCTTCTGTCCATTCCTACCATATAAAATTAGTGACTTCCTAAGGACTGCAGGGTCAAACATGAGGGCATGCTTGCCTCACCCTCTCGCTTAAATCTACTTCATCCTTGAAAGAGACCCAAATGAAGCACATGAATAGGCGCACTCGCACTGTGATATCCTTTGTGACTAATCCATTACATTAGGCAGTGGCCAATAAAATATATTCAGTAATGTAATAGTTTTTTTTTTTGCATTTTATAGTGCAGTTCAATTCATCAATCGCAAAAACAAAAAATGTTTTGCATGCTGTCCACCATGTTTGACACATAATGTGTTATGCTTTGGCTTGTGAGCTGTTCTTTTCATTCAACATACTTTATGTTTTTCCATAACATTGGAGGTATTTTAGATGTCAAATCTGCCTTGGCTATAATTAAATCTGGCCAGAATGTCATTATTGCAAACCCTCTTACATTCACAAAGACATCTCTTGATTACTGAATTTGTTTAAAATGATTTTGTATTCTGGACTTCTATTGATTTTTTTTCCTTTTCTTCTTCTTCTGATATGATCCACTTGACTTGAGTTCTCCTTCGGCGAAAACAATTTAAATAAGTCGCCTGATCTCAAAAGAGGGGGTTTGACCTCTTTATGAATGTGCATATTAAGTGTGATTTTACATTTTCTGCATCAATGACACTGCTCCGTATAATACTGGTATAGCTTGATTGTATTCTGTTGACGTCCAAGTTGCTCTCATTCAGGATGGCTTGGGGTTTGCCTCCATCTGCTGGGGAATCGTAATAAACCCTTACTTTTGACCTGCGTGGTTAATGTTAAAAAGAAATGAATCCTTGTGAAAAAGGAGTGTGACAAATGGGCGCTGAGACGGTGGCAGAAGTACACAAACTAAATTATTTTGTTGATACTTAATTCAACTTGAAATCAGCCTTTGTGAAGCATGGTGCAGTACACTCAATACAAAAAAATTATGGGACCTTATTGAGATCAGATAACTAAAATGGTTGCAGTCTAAAGAAGGATAGAAACTACAGATGCAGCTTCCGTAATCCAATTAAGATGCATTCTATTTGATCAGTATGTTCCCATTGCAAAATGTATAAATGTAGTTTTCCTGTTTCTTCCACTGCATTGCTGTTTGAGTTCGGTCAACATTGGGCAAAAACATCTGGCATGACCACATTTGCAAGCACCAATGAAAGTGCTAAAATAAGCAAGCCAGTGCTTTCAAAAAGAAAGAAACAAAGCCAAGAATGTGACGAGAAAGTGAAAATTCCTGCATAAGCTAGTCATTTCTCTTTGTGTAATTGAATAGCTGGCCCTGGTAAAGTGGTGGGCTGGAGACCAAACAGTCATTTTGGTGGAGGGTTATAGTGAACTTATCGTTTTTTCCCCTCGCCGCCCCTCTCAAACAAAGAACCCTTTGTTCCTCCCAACATTAACAACATAAAACCTGTAGGCGTCAGTGTTGGGCAGCTTTTCACAGAGGCCCATACAGCGTGTGCATGTGTACCAAAACTAAATAATCACGTCGTGTATACACTGTACAGATGTAAAATGTTACAATATTTAGATAGATAGATAGATAGATAGATAGATAGATAGATAGATAGATAGATAGATAGATAGATAGATAGATAGATTTGATTTCAGATAATTTAGACAACCAAATGTGTTCTTATTAAGGGCTACTTTGATAATTGTCTAGTATTGATTTTCGGTGCCTGTCGTGGCGGCAATCCCCGAACACGTTGGTGGACACCAACGGTGAGGGATGCCGTCAAGCTGAAGGAGTCCTATCGAGCCTTTTTGGCCTGTGGGACTCCTGAGGCAGCTGATGGGTACCGGCTGGCCAAGCGGAATGCAGCTCTGGTGGTCGCTGAAGCAAAAACCCGGGCATGGGAGGAGTTCGGTGAGGCCATGGAGAAAGACTTCCGGACGGCTTCGAGGAAATTCTGGTCCACCATCCGACGTCTCAGGAGAGGAAAGCAGTGCACCACCAACACTGTGTATAGTGGGGATGGGGCGCTGCTGACCTCGACTCGGGACGTTGTGAGTCGGTGGGGAGAATACTTCGAAGACCTCCTCAATTCCACCGACACGCCTTCCCATGGGGAAGCAGAGTGTGGGTTCTCTGAGGCGGGCTCTCCTATCTCTGGGTTTGAGGTCACCGAGGTAGTTAAAAAGCTCCTCGGTGGCAGGGCCCCGGGGGTGGATGAGATTCGCCCGGAGTTCCTAAAGGCTCTGGATGTTGTGGGGCTGTCCTGGTTGACACGCCTCTGCAACATCGCGTGGACATCGGGGACAGTGCCTCTGGATTGGCAGACTGGGGTGGTGGTCCCCCTTTTTAAGAAGGGGGACCGGAGGGTGTGTTCCAACTACAGGGGGATCACACTGCTCAGCCTCCCTGGTAAGGTCTATTCAGGGGTGCTGGAGAGGAGGGTCCGTCAGGAAGTCGAATCTCAGATTCAGGAGGAGCAGTGTGGTTTTCGTCCTGGCCGTGGAACAGTGGACCAGCTCTACACCCTCGGCAGGGTCCTCGAGGGTGCATGGGAGTTCGCCCAACCAATCTACATGTGTTTTGTGGACTTGGAGAAGGCGTTCGACCGTGTCCCTCGGGGAGTCCTGTGGAGAGTGCTTCGGGAGTATGGGGTACCGAACCCCCTGATACGGGCTGTTCGGTCCCTGTACGACCGGAGTCAGAGTTTGGTCCGCATATCCGGCAGTAAGTCGGACTCGTTCCCGGTGAGGGTTGGACTCCGCCAAGGCTGCCCTTTGTCGCCGATTCTGTTCATAACTTTTATGGACAGAATTTCTAGACGCAGCCGAGGCGTAGAGGGGGTCCGGTTTGGTGGCCTCAGTATTGCATCTCTGCTTTTTGCAGATGATGTGGTTCTGTTGGCTTCATCAAGCCGTGACCTCCAACTCTCATTGGAGCAGTTCGCAGCCGAGTGTGAAGCGGCTGGGATGAGAATCAGCACCTCCAAATCTGAGACCATGGTCCTCAGTCGGAAAAGGGTGGCATGCCATCTCCAGGTCGGGGATGAGATCCTGCCCCAAGTGGAGGAATTCAAGTATCTTGGGGTCTTGTTCACGAGTGAGGGAAGAATGGAACGGGAGATCGACAGGCGGATCGGTGCAGCGTCTGCAGTGATGCGGACTTTGTATCGGTCCGTTGTGGTAAAGAAAGAGCTAAGCCGAAAGGCGAAGCTCTCAATTTACCGGTCGATCTTCGTTCCTACCCTCACCTATGGTCATGAGCTGTGGGTCGTGACCGAAAGAACAAGATCCCGGATACAAGCGGCCGAAATGAGTTTCCTCCGCAGGGTGTCCGGGCTCTCCCTTAGAGATAGGGTGAGAAGCTCGGTCATCCGGGAGGATCTCAGAGTAGAGCCGCTACTCCTCCGCATTGAGAGGAGCCAGATGAGGTGGGTGGGGCATCTGATTCGGATGCCTCCCGGACGCCTCCCTGGTGAGGTGTTCCGGGCATGTCCCACCGGGAGGAGACCCCGGGGACGACCCAGGACGCGCTGGAGAGACTACATCCTTCGGCTGGCCTGGGAACGCCTCGGGATCCCCCCGGAAGAGCTGGATGAAGTGGCTGGGGAGAGGGTAGTCTGGGCGTCCCTGCTGAAGCTACTGCCCCCGCGACCCGACCCGGATAAGCGGTAGAGAATGGATGGATGGATGGATGATTTTCTCAGGCCCAGATTTCACACTGAGCAAGTAAATTCGTGAGTAAATTGAGACGAGACCATAATTATTTTTTCATTATTTCTGTATACATACACTTTATGTGACATTTATGTTTGGTGTTGTGCCATGAGATGTAAAATATCTGAATTGGATCAACAAAGGTTGGGAAAGTGAAACACTGCACTGGACTCAGTTTCTTTCCGCAAACCAATAGGCTCCTAAATCATCATCATCATCATCATCATCACCACTAAACTTTTTTTTTAAGGTCAAGCAGAAAGGAATAGAAAGTGGTACACCCTTTTATGTCGGAATAGTTTTAGTGTGTCACAGTAGACGTTTTAAGCTGCCACTGTGGTTTCTTTGTATTCTGAGAATTATAGTCAGTCAGTCGAACAGAACAAAGTTTTTAAAGGGGAGTGACAGAAAAAACAGAGAGGAGAGAGAATGAAAAGGTAACTAAATAATATAGGAAAAGAAGACAACAAAAGACAAAGCACTAGCTGTAAACAATATGAGGAAAGTAAAGCATTATATACCAAGTACAATGACACCTTGGATTCGAGTGTTGTATGGGTCAGTAGTGCTACACCATGTGAGGGAAGGACAGGACACGATAGGACAGGATTGGCCAGGACAGAGACAGGAGGGGAAGCATGCAGGACAGGTGTCGTGGACGCGGCTGTACAACTGAAGTGGTGGGCGTGGCTATTTAAATTATATACATCTGTCGGACCAGAGTTGTAAGTGAGGGGATACCCAAGAAATTTGCATAGTTATAAGTTGTTTGTCACAATGAGTGAGTCGCTTCACACCCAGCGAATAAGTATTGGCTGCCAGGCACTGCTGCCCTGCAGCCAAACCGCCCCCACCCAAAACCCGCTGCCCTCCAGACATAGGTGTATGTAGTCCATTAAAAGAAGGGATGAGTGTGTGTAATGCATTAAAATCTTGGGGGGCAGGCAAGGCGTCTAGACCGGGAAACAGCACTGATGTACTGAAACCCGGTCCGACACCCGCACTCTCCCGACCCCACACTAGACCCCCAAGAAAGACCTGAATATGTCTGTGTACCCGGTGTGACTAGAGAAACACATATTTTCAGTGACTGGTGTGAGCATGTGCTAAGTGAATGATTAAGAGGCCTGGCTCCTGCAGGTCGGGCGCATCCAGCGGGACAACCACAGGGAGAGAGGGCCATCGCCTAAACTCTTAATGAACTCTCCGCAAACCTCACACACATACTGATTGCTGCACTATGAACTCATGCACAGTGAGTTTTATGCCCCAACACTGAAAAAAGTAATTAGTTTGATTCTGTATATTGGTTGCACATGATTAAAATCTGATGAACCAACTTAATTTTCCCATTTTCTCCTTGAAAATAATAGAATAATATACATCAATTCACCACATTTGAATTGTTCAACTAATGTTTGAATGTTCAAAAGAAAATTCAAATGAGTTTTTTCCCCAGTGAACCCAGGTTCACAATGTTTTTATTTTGATGTATTTTTTAGTCTCTTTTACTTAAAAAAAAAAAAAAAAAAACCCTATCTATTTTATTTTATCTTTATCCTAGTGAGGGGAAACATGAAAATAAGAATTGTATTGCATGGACAAGACACTATACTACATGAGAGACTGCACTTTCTGTAGAAATTGTGTGTGAATGGTGAAAAGCTGATGCTGAGCTCAGTTGCTGCAGAATCAATAGACATTTTGAAATATAGAATGTGAGATTTGGAAAAAATAAAAAATGGTGAACTCTAATATAATGATAATAGTTTGAATGGTTTAGATAGGTTGAGAAATGTGCAAGGGGGAGAAGAGGTCAAAATATAAAATGTCCTAATTTATCTGGGAATGTCATGGAAAATGTGGAGTACCGTGGGAATTTCTTGATTGTGAAAAATACTTATCAAGGTGTCACAAATGAGCTGAACAGCTGAGCTGTTGTAGAATTGTGGGAAAAGCTGGATCTTTTGTAATGTGATAAATACTGTTGTTCCCAAAGTGTGCTGAATGACCTGAACATTTTGACACTGCAATGGTTGAAATCGGTTGAGAACATGGAAGGACAAAAAAGTGGGGAGAACAATAATAGAAGAACCTTGATTGAATGGACTAATAGGGGGAGGGGTCGTCTGTTAAATAAGATTGTCTGTTAAATTGAAGGACTTTTTTTGTGGCCTAAAAACACTAGTACAGTGCAAAATTATTGTTTTGTACTTCTTTCATGGGCTAAAAACACCTAGTACAGTCCAAAAGGTATTGTAAATAAGTACAAAAAAGCTTTAAAATGTTTGAAAAGTTTTGAAGTTTATCTTAACTTACCTCACTCGTGCATGAAAGGGGTGATTTTGAGTTCCAACTGGACACTATTTTCTATCCGTTAAATCTGAACTCCGTTAAATTGGGGTCTGTTCAATCGAGGTTCCATTGTATACATACAGACTTTTGTTGAGCAGTACGGTTGCAAAATTCTGGGAATTTTCAAAGTTGAAAACTTTCCATGGGAAATAACAGGAATTTGTGGGAATTAATTGGAAATAAAGGGAATAAACTAGGAATTTACTATAAGGTTGGTTCTTAAAATGGAACTTGGGGGAAAAATATTTCAGCAAAATAATCAAATGGTTTTCTGATGATATGGACGAACTGATGTCGTAATTTCCTGGATGAAGAGTTTCAAAGTTTCTGAATGGGTAGGGTGAGGGGGTGAGTAATATTTAACTCAACATTCATTCAAAGAATTGATTGCTCAACAAAAATTTTAAATTTGACAAAGTTCTACATACAAATATGTTGAAATGTCATGTATTTCAATTGTATTGTATTGTTTTACATGGGATGGATGTCTGCTTATGACAATGTAAACATTTTCTTTAGTTTTATGCCTGAATATGATACCTTTCCATGAAATTACCCTCAATATTTCCAAAAATCCCCATCTTAACTTCCCATAGAAATGCACTCCTTTGCAACCGTAACAATAACATATGCAATATAATGTACAGTTAAAACAATGAATGGAGAGGAGCCTCATTTGACACGATGGAGGTGTCGGGTGCTTGGGGAGGAGGAGGAGGATGAAGAGCAGGAGGAGGAGGAAGAGGAGGAGGGCCAGTCGACGTCACTCTTCAGACCGCTGGCTGACGGCGCTCGGAGCCTCCAGCTCGTCAATCTGTGCCCAGCGGCGGCAGAGGCAGAGTCGACCGGGTGAGTGAGCACAACCTTCCACCAGCTTCTTGACGCACTCCACTCAGTTCCGCCGCCGGAACACTGAGGAGCACACCCGACCCGAGCGCCCCCCGCAACCCCCCACCCCCCGACACCCCCGGACGAGCTGCACGAACAGCGGCAACCGGCTCGAACGCAAAAGCCAGGCTAGCTCAGCCCGCTAGCCTTCGTGAGGGTGGCCGGGCTGTCCATGCATCCGGGGAGCCCCGAGGCAGCCCCCGGCTGGCAGGGAGAAGACCGCGCCGGAAGTCTTGAGCCTTGACACTCACCGCACGGTTTTGCACGCAGCGGCGGTGGATGCCCGGCGAGGAGCATCTTCTCGCAAGCCACCAGCGTGACAGCTCCAAGAGGCGATTGATGACTAATATTCCCTCCAGATAGACCACAACAATGTTGCGCACCGCGACCAACGTGCTGGCAGCAGGATTGCTCGTCTTGGGAATGTTGCACAGTTCCGAAGTCGTCTCACCATCCAGGGCTGTTGATGGTAAGCGCTCTTGTTATTGCATTCTCAATCACGTGCTGCTTTTATTTTATTATTATTATTTTTTTTACTGTGTGCTGACCGCTTGCCTAAGGTTGATGCAACAATTCCAATGGCTCTTTTGTTTGGGCCACGTGAATATTGCAGCGTCAGAGTCAACCTTCCTCTGCAAGAGGTGACACATTCACACTGACTTTCATTGAGAAAATGATGGCACAGGGCCCAGGAGCTCTTGTTTTTAGGGAGCTCTTAATACACAATACATGTATTTGTGTACATTTGTAATGGCAGTGAGGATAGGATGTCTTTAAATCAGTGTTCTAAAACTGGGGTCACGGACCTTGGGGGTCAAGGCGTCCTAGATTGGGGTTCTGCAAAAGTAATTTGCCTTAAATTCTATCTTTTGCTGTTTTGAACCTTCTTCAAATGTTCCCGCTTGAGGCATTCCTTTTGTCCACTTCTTTTTTTCTCCTTATGATTACAGCTGATTTCCAGTATAGTCCATCATTTGGGCCGAGGTTTTATGGACAGATACCAGTGGTTCTCCAACTACGGTCCCCGGACTCCTTCGGTTCTGCGAAGGGGGGGGGGGCCCTTGCAAGACATTATTGCCATTTTTTTTTTTTTAAAGTGCACACCTGCAGTACAAATGGGGTTCCAATAAAACACATTCAAAACCGATTACTCCTCCCTATCTTAGCTTTGGGCCAATTCAAAGGCCTGACGTGAAAATGACGTATCATCGCATAAATCTGGCATCCCTATCCCTTTTGAAGAACAAAATACACCTTATTACAAGAATATACTGTTTGTTGTATTTTTAATTGAATAGGAATAACATTATGAAAATGAAGTTATTATTTGTGAAATTCACTTGTTAATATATCACTTTCATTCCTTGATAAGGTTTGAATTTAATAGCGTAATATTACAACTTTATTCTGGACAAATACGACTTTCTTCTCATAGCATTGCAACTTTTTTTTCTCTTAACAATATTAATTTGTTATCAGAATAATAAAATGTTTTCCTTGAAAATAGGCAACATTTGAATTTAGGGGTACTCAATTTAGTAATGTTAATGCTTATGAGTGGTCCTTGGAAATATTTCTCCCTGGATCCAAAATGTTTGGGAACCTCTGCTTTAAATGACAGGTTTTAAGATCTGGACTCGTCTTTTCATATGGTGTTTTTATGGTCTGTCTTCTTTTCTTCACTCCAGTCACTTATGGTGGTCAAAAAAAGTCTGAGGAATGGTTCGTCCACTGGGATTTTCAATAGATCAAAATAATAGGCTTTCCATTGTGAACCAGTATAACATTTGTGTTGTCATCTACAGGGTAAATCAGCCCCCTCCCTTTTTCCCGCAACTGACCTTGCACACCTTCACAGTCTGGAACAACTTCTGGAAACCATTAAAACCTTCCAATCCTACTCACGCACACCTCGGTGTGGCGGCAGAGGAAAGCACTGATTTGTTTGATTTTATTCAGTTGAAAAGGGGATTTTGTTGTTTTTAACATTCAGCTACCTCTTCATTCAACCGTTCAATGAATTCAAAGCTCTTCTCAAATAAATGAGCATTTGCATGTGATAGATCACTAAATTCTGAAGGCTTGTCTGTTTTAAATCACAAGTTGGATTTTATGAGTTTCATCGTCCAGCCAAAATTCTTTGAAGTCATGTTGTTGCACTTGATAAAATCTAGCTCAGTTACCCCCTTGAGTATAGCCTGCAACCAGCACCAAGTCTGCAACAAGTTGACAAATCCTACCGTCACAAGTAGGCATGGCTAATCGATAATATTTCTTTGACCAATGGGAAAATTGATGATCAGTTCATCTGTTATTTTATAGTTGCTGTCCAGTACGAATTGCCTTGTGTCAGCATGCCCTAAATATTATTTTGATATTAATTTTTGATGGAAGAGACCACCAAGGAAAGTTGAATGTTTATGTCAATAATCTGTTTTACAACAGTTGTCTTAACACTTGATTTGCTATTAAAACAGCAGAGCCAAAGAGAGTCCAACCTGAGGCCCAAATAAACCCCTTAACATTAAAATGTAAGCAGTTGACATATTGCACAGATACTCATGTGCTAACTTGGCTAGCAATAGTGCTGGAGTTCTGCACAATTAAAAGAATTTTCAATGATGAGTTCAGTGAGTTATTGTGACATCCCTATTGACAATGGATTCACATTTTGGTCAGAGTGTCAACCCTCTTATTTTATGAGTCATCTTTGTGTGGTTGGTTGTCAGCTTAAATATTCAATTTGGTTTGTTTGAGGTCACCATGACTACAATGTAGAGTTTTCACTTCTTTAAAAAAAAAATAAACAAAAGAAAAACACACATTGTGAAATGTCTTTTTCTCCTGAATAGTTCCATTATGTTTGACTCATTATTTCACGTGTCAATTTAATATACTAGACCCCTCCAAGCATTGTCACATTAACTCTTTTCAAATGTGACAAATCTGATTCAGAGGATTTAGGCATTACATTTTTTTTCTGACTTGCCAAGAGTTGTTTTGCCATGTGCTGGACTGCCAAAGACTCTTAGTACTGTGGCCAGGCCCCAGGTCACCAGCAAGCCCTTGGTTTAATTGGGACTCAACTGCTCTTTGTTTCTCAGAGGAGAACTCAGCGAACAGTCTCAAATTGTTCAGAAAATGTTGCTAATTGGGGGCTTAGTGGAAAAAGCCCTAATGAAGGAATTCAAATTGCTTTACTGTATGAAACAATGTCATTGCAAACACCTTGCAGCTTTTGTCTACTTGCTTACATTATTTTGCACAGCACAGGGGTAAATTCAACATGCATCTTTCCTACATTTGCTGTCTCCCATTCACTTCAATATCAGTATTTCCTGCTAAGAAATGTACTGGTAATATTATTATCCCCATGTGGCCTCAGTTGTAACATTTGGTTAGAGAATCAATATTCGGCTGGAAATAGGGTAAGCCCAATCATCACTGTGGTATCACATGGCCAAAGGTTCACATTTGACTGTTTGCTGACACCTCAAAATAATATGGCCAACGGAGTGCATTTGGCGGCTTAGACTTGCTCACTTAAATTGGAAGTGCATATGGAAAAATACATTTTCAACTGTGCCCATCTCAGATTGTTCTGCAGTTAAATATCTAACGTGACACTGTAAAGTAGCTACTTTGCATTGCCTGGCGGTATATAATCCAGCACTTTGGTCAGTGGATTTTCGTAGGAAAAATAACAAGCGAGGCTCATTGAAATCCAGCCACATTATTACGCTGATACTTTAAGGCTGAGAATTATCATCAAAATTCTTCACATCTTAAACTGTAGATTAAAGATGTCCACAGAGTTGCTTCATGTCTCTTGCGAGCCATGGATATAATATTTTTATCACTGTAAAATGTTACATTATAACATTATAACATTATATATCTATATATACATAATGTTAATATTACAGAATCATAAATCATACTTGCATGCAAGATATTTTATTTCTACGGAAACGGAAAGCTTTGTAAATTCATTTCTTAACAAGAATATCTATGAAAAGATCACCAAAAGCCATTTGTTATCTTTGTGGACACCTGACTCATTTCTCCTGGGTAAAACACGGACTACAGGTTCAAAGGTAATTCAATAGACCTAGCTCAGCAATTGAGTATGATAAATCAATTATTATTATTATTATTATTATTAGTATTATCTCCGTTGGAGGTTCAGGTGATTTTATGGTAGCGTTTTTCTTTGTTAAGCTAATTGACAGCTGGTCTTACATGGGTGTCAAACTCATTATTGTCACAGGCCACATAGTTATGGTGTGCCTCAGAGGCCCGTTATGTCTGTGAAACCATATACCGATATGTTTAATCGCCTCATCGTATTATTATGTATACACAACAAATTGATGGATAGCTACATGCAATTTTGCAATCAGAAGTCAAGGATAATAGTTTGTTTGACAATTGTTTTGAGGTTCGAGGTTCAAAGCTCCTTTATGGCGTTTGCCTATGCTTGTTGGGGTTTCTCCGGGTACTCCAGCTTCCTCCCACATTCCAAAAAACGTCCATGTTAGGTTCATTGAAGACTGGAAATGGGCCATAGCTGTAATTGTGAATGTGACAGGTTTTTTGTCCGTATGTGCCCTGCGATTGGGTCGTGACCAGTCCAGGATGTTCCTTGCCTTTCGCCTCAAGTTAGCTGCGATGGGCTCCAACTCACCTGCAACCCTAATGAGGATAAGCGGTATAGAAAATGGATGGCCCAATAAACGGCTCATCATCCTTTCCGTCACACCGAGCATAGAATTTAGGCGAGTAGAGAGTGAGTTTTTACATCCACATACACTTCAAGACGGTGGATTTTCGTTTCCAGGATTGACATCCTCTGCAGAAGTCCGTGATAGTCCTCAGTGGAAAAGGGAGGCATCTTGATTGCTGGTCTTGTTGTTAATAGTAGGCTTGTGGTAATTAGCAGGCCATGCTCACAGTATCAGAAAATATTGGAATATAGCAACAACTGACTGTATCTACAAAAAAAGTACAGTCCCACAGGTTTAAAAATATCCAGGAGTCGCTGCTTTTTATCGAACAAGCTTATCTGCAAGAAAAAATGTAAACCGAAGCGAAGCAAGCAGAGCGAGCAAAAAAGCGTCTGCACTGTACGAGAGCGAGAGATAAGTGCACTTTAGGTTCATCCTTTCACCTGAAAGCTGAATATCCCTAACTTTTTGTGAGTAGTGTACAGTATATACAGTATCAAACAATACAAAAAATACAAGAGCAGTTTCAATATACTGTATTGAACTACAGTACAATAATCCTTTTTATGCAGACCCTTCATGACATCTGATATGAACACACAAGTGCCTTCGTAGCCACACAATTCTGAATTATGCACACATTACTCTTTTCCATCAACCGATCTAGGCATATGTGTGCGTGCTCCCTGATTATGTCAGTTATGCGCCTGCATGAGCGTATATGTGGGATATGGTGGTTGGGCAATCATAAAACATTCTTGAATGAAAATGGCTTTTGAAAAATAAATGAATTCTCCCAAATTCTTCGGCTGCTCTCTTTGTTGATTGATGTTGGTGAAGAAACAGCACAAAGCTGGTCCAGTTGCCTTGGGCACATGGATGGTGAGCGTGAAAGAACATTCTAGAGAATCTAGGCTTGTTCCATGGACCTCCTGCACACAGGCAAAGTTGAAACTTGCACTGATCTTATGGAATGGCACAGAAGAATTTCATCTAATCTTCTCTGATATGTTTCCCTTCAGCAATATACTATTCATCCATCCATCCATCCAGAACATGCAAACTCCACACAGGCTGGGCCGGGGATTGAACCCCGGTCCTCAGAACTGTGAGGCAGACGCTCGAACCAGTCGTCCACCGTGCCGCCCAGCAACATACTAAGTAGGGTTAATTGTCATTCTTCTCCCTCTGCAGCTATGAACAGTGTGCTCTTGTGGTAGCGTAGCAGAGGGATTTGTCTAAACCGACTTGATAATTGAGGACCACACCTTGGGTTTCTCCGAGATTAATCATCCTTTCTCTCCCCCACTTAATTTGTTGTAATCCTCATATGGAAGTTAAAAAGGCCAAAATCATCTTCCTCAGGGTTCCAACGTTGATCCTAACACAAATATCTGTCTTGGTCGATTACAGCTCTGGGGTTCAGAAGTAGTAAAATCTCAGCCAGACATCCAGGTGGCTCTTAATTGAGTTCACTTGTGATTACTCCACTTTGTTAAGAGGTTGTGCCTCTCAGTACCACTACGGCTTGTTCAGCTCTACTTTGTGCTAAGAGCTGACCTGTAAAAAAAAAAAACCCAAAACAATTCCCTTGGCATCCAGTGTCACACACAAATACATTCTTCATTTTAAGTCTCTTGTGTTTTTGTTACACAGGCTATGTAGGCCTATTGTACACACAACAGATAGGTCTTATAATCACTTAATTGATGGTTAAGAAATTGGCTAATCGTGTGGAAATTATTGTTTTCTCGTGTCGTGAAGCAAAATGGACTGCAACCAGCAGAGGTGCAGGTGATTCTGGCTCAGCTAGTCCAACGGAAAAAAACATTACATCAACTAATGCCTATATCCAAACAAAACTTTGACCTTTGGCAGCATTATTTGCTCTGTAGAAAAGAGCATCAAAACAGGAATTCTGACATTAAGGGTGACTCATCCATCCCACAACAAATGTATTTAAAAATAATAAAGACTTTGAAGCAATTCATTGATTCATTTCCCCCAAATTTGATCAAGGTAAACTTTAGTCAATGGCTCTCTTTGATTTACAAAATGTAGACAGTAAAAAGACAGAAAAGGAGAGCTTAGTGTTTCATTGGCCACACCTTTAATAGTGTTCCATTTTGATTGACACATCAGATGTATTCATTTAACAATGTTTATTACTGTATCATTGTAGTCACAAGTGTGAATTTTGAACACATACTCAATTACAAACAAGTGCTGCACATCACTGCAAACTACAACCCTATTAATAAATATTGTTAAATTAGTACCTCTCTGACAGTGTTCATCAAAACGAAGAATTATTACCTTATACACTACTGATATACAGTAGCTCTTTTATTGGATCTCATTAGATTGTGCAAATATGGCTGGTGAGTGTGTAAACGACTTAAACCTCGAAGTTTTGCCATCCACTGTGAGCTGCATATTAGTCCTCATTTGCGATCTTTGAGCTCTGTCTTCTATCATTTTTACATCCTGCACAGTTCCTTCAATCTCTGTTGAAATAGTTTATTTAACTGGCGCAACTGGAGCTTCTTCTTTTTTGTTTTGTAACATGGCAAATTAGAAAACATTTTCTCCCCCTTGCTCTTCTGACTCTCTCCTGTTGCAAAACTTGAATGTGGTCATGCCTTTGTTGTTGTGGAGGATGAAGTGGTGGTAGACTAAAGCCAAACAGGCCGGAATCGATGTTTTTCTAATTTTGGCCCACAATAAGAACCTTTGGGTTGGTCTAAAGCTTGTTGTTTTTAGAATACTGTTGGGTTTTTGAGAAAAAATTGAGTAGAATAAATTAGACGAATGACAAGGGACTTACGTATTTCTGTCATTAGTTGCCTTTGATTCCTCATAATGTCAGGGCCTGCCAGGATATTTATAAGCAGCTGGGTTTTTGCTCTTATGTCCTTCCCCTCAAATACTTCTGAAATGTAATTAACAGTGAATTTAGGATGGCAGGATTATCGTCTCTCCTTGAGAAACTCAGTGTTTTGGTAGTGAAAGTACATCCTATCTGTAGTAGACTAAACTCGGTGACGTTTTAAAACCAGTAGACATTGCATGAGTCTGTAAATGTTTTGAATAAGCACAATGCAATTACCTCAGCCAACACGCCCACCTGGTGTTTTTGTGTACTCTGACATTTTTATTATTCTCAATACTAGAGGCTGAATCATTAAATCCGGAGTCAAAAAAGGATAATGTACCAAGACCACAGCAGTTGTTGCCTCCAACCATTTATCGTGTCTCATGGAGTCAAGAAAGTTGTAGTAGGCTCATTATATTCCTGTAAACTAAAGTTGTAACTTAGGTTAACGTATGTCTTAGTCATTAATGGGGATTGACAAATGAATATAGCGCTGACAGTTACTTTGATTGTGCAGGACTGATTGTGGATCACGTCATCTTGAATATCCTGCAACCAGCTGAAGTGCTGTTGATGGTCTTAAGTCATTCATGCCCCGAGAAGATGTGTCACATGTGGTCTACACGCTCGCAGACCTCGATTGTGGCACCACTCATCCACACATTATTCAGGTCAATGTGAAACTGGTATGGAAACAGGAGTTTAGAACATTCAAAGACCATTGTGTCAACTGTGTAGAATTGATTGTTGATTGTCTCAACCAGTTTTTTTGGTGCAAAGAACAACAAAATGATGTCAGCTAAAGAAAGGTGAGCTACATCCAGGCTATAACTACTGCAGGAACCATTATTCTGCTCAATATGACACTGGCATGAAAACAGGAGTTCAGAACATTCATACAAAGATGATCCCAGCCCATGAAAATATGATTTTAAAACAACCAATTAATTGATTGATTGTTAATTTTCCCCATAGGCAAATGCCCATCCCTAGTATAAATTGACAACATACAGTAGATATTCCTCCATAATGCCCTTGCACTTAATACATAAGCTTTCACATTCATATAATAGACTGATAGATCAGGGGAAGTTTCATTCCTGCAGGGAAATTCTGTTTCCTTTCTGCTTTATTATGAAGGTCAAGGAAAAGGGTCAGGAGCAAATCTGGCCCCCTGGAGCTAGTGCAAACCATCTCTCTGAAGACCGTTTGAATGGGGACCGTCTAGTTTGAGGGAAGCGTTCCTTGTATAATATAACTTCTGCAGTCGACTTTGAAGAGTGAACGTACACCCCGTTGACAGTGTGTAGTCTCAATGTCTGCTGGGACTTCGGCGTGCCCCCGCTGATCTCGAAGGGCAGACATGCAACTTATTTATAGCCGTGTTGTGAGTGTGAGGAAATGGGGCTGTGGCTGGAGGAGCGGGTGCTGTTTTTTTAGGAGATGCTTCCTCAGAACCAGATTGAGCTCTTCTTGTAGCCCACAGCAGTGGGGGTGAGGGGGGCTGTGCGTATGTGATGCAGCCCAAATGGAGATGACCCAAAAGTAGCCTCTACTTTGGTAAACACACAGGTTGCTCATTGATAGCATGTGTGACATTCCTCCATCCCATCTCAGTATCCAACTCAAGCTCTTTTATGCCCCCCTTTGACTTTCTGTCCACCCACTTCTCCATTTGCTCTCACTTCATCCAGTTTGTTCTTCTATGTCATCCTATGTCATATGTTTCTGTTTAGCCTCCTTTGCACTGAATGTTCTTCCCACTTTCATTTTGTTATAACACAAGACACATTTGACACCTGAAAGCCTCTCTAAGAGATTACAGAAGAAAAACAGCTGCAAGGACTTTCATTTAATAATTTATTTTTGAAAAAAGAGATAAATTCTTAATGTGAATTTCAAGGTGTCAAATAATCTTAAACAAATAAAACAAGAAATCTTCTTTTCCAGGGTAAGTAAAGTTGAATGAGGTTGTTGGGAAACTGCACTGCCTTTGATTTCAGATGTAAACAAGAAGTAATTTAGGTAGATTAATGTTATAGCTTACAAATTGGAATTCACTGGGAAATTCCGTGGGGATTTCATCAAGCTGATATGCTGAAGTAAGAAATGATGACAAATGCAGGTTCATATGTCACAAGATGCATTTTCCAGTTACAAAGCAAAACATCAGTACTATAGTTGGTCTGAGGTAATATATAGATGATGTCCGAGCCATCGGTTTGGATAATTAGTATGTGCTATCATCTTTTGCCTATTTCCTGACATTTTACGGATCGAACCAATAACTAAATCATAATCAAACAATGCTTGTGCATTTTCTGTACTGTCAATTTGAAATAAAATCCTGTTTTTAATAGAGGAATGGAATTAAAAAATATATATTTTTTATCCGATTCATTGATTAATTGAAAAATAAGAGAAATTCATCATTAAAATAATTGTTAGTTGCAGCCCTAAAGAACTAGATTGCAGGCAAACAACATAGGCCATATTAATTGTTAATTTTAGGATATGCTGTGGGCTGCAAAACGTAGGGCCCGAATGGCCCCTGGGCCGTAGTTTGGACACCGAATTTTTCAAAGTTTTTTTTTTTTTTTTTTTTATTCCCCAGAAACCTTTTCCGAAAACTTTTTGGTAGTCCTTTCTCATTGTCCAAAGCACAAAGAAAAGTCATTCATGTGGTTTTTCAGATAAAATCAAGAAAACAATTCTAAATAAAAAAACGAGTGTGCAGTTTTCATTGAGTTTAAATAATAATTGTATGGACATTAAAGTTAATGATTAGATCATGCATACTTAAGTTTAATGTGATGAAGGTCTCATGTTTTGTTAATGATTGGTTGTTTTGTCTAAAATTGTAAAACTTTATTTGTAAACTCTTAGCAATCAGCGCATTATAGACAGTACATAACCTATAAATTGCCTTTACGGTTTGTGCTTCGTTCAGTATTTCATTGTTTTACCCAAATTCCGGATTGTTATTTTCTCCTTATGTTGTGGTAAACAATACCCATAAAGTCACATTTGTGTATGTTTTGTAATATGCGCTGACTGACTGTAATCTCGCTCCACTCTTCTCCACCTTAACGATCTCTCAGGGTACAGTAACTCGTACCTCCACCTCCAGCTCGCTAACCTCCTGACCTAATTCCTAAGTAAGCTCTGTGATGTGTTTCTGTCACCAGCATCTAGCGCTCCTCCCACAACTTTTATTGGAACCAGAGCATCCTGCCAGGCTCCAGCATGTCAGCATCTAAATAAACTGTGGACAGTAGACAGGCGCAGCAAGTATCTGCCTGCTATGGCTGTTGCTGATACCTCCAAACATGCAAACAAACAAATAAAGACATTTGAGAAAGAGGGATGAGGAAAACTGCGGAGGCATTTGAGTGTAATCCTGGCTGCCGGTCATGAATAAATCAAAACCTTGTGGCTTCTCAGAGAGAAATTACGCCACTACACACACACACACCCGCACATAAGTTAAGTGAAGTGTGTGGATGAGTGCAGTAACATGTCAGGTTGAATTCCTAGTATTTAGGTTGAGCTCCATGGAGGCTAGTTTTAAATGTAAATGCTGTCATGCTGTTAAACTGTTTTCATCCCATCATCTACGGATGATAATAGCACTCTTTCCCATCATAGGCGTAAACAATCCAGAGGTTACAGCAGTATTTCCTAGTGTTTTCTAATCTGACCATGTGTTGTGAAACGCACTTATCAAAGGTTTGACATGGTCATTACCCACAGAGGTCAGCCAGTGTCCCAGAATGATTGTGGTTCACTTTAGGACCACAATCGGGAATGGCAGTCGCTCATCTGTAAGGACTTGGGCTTTTGGAACCGGATGGTCACGGATTAATTCCTTCTTGCGACAAAAAAAAGACAAGTAGGTGTTGGAGAAATGCTAGTTTGCTTCCTGACAACTGCCGATGTTCCCTTGAGCAATGCTCTGAAACCCACCCTTTTCCACAAGGGGTTCCGCATTGTCTCTATCGCAGATTTTAAAGTGATAGTTCTTTGACTGGTTTATATAGTATACAGGCAACTCCAAATTTAGGATTGGTTGAACATTTTGTTTTAATATACAATGTCGATGTCAGTTTCACACTAAACTTCAACTGGGAGTGACAAACAGCTTGAAGCAACCACGCTTTACATCTTCGTTTCCTCGAAGTGATGTTATATGACACTCGTCTATTTCTTGACAGCCAGAGATTGAGAACAGGCGCTTTAAAAAGGAAAGTGAGTTTTAATAAGTTTAATTGTGTTTAAAGAGTGTAGGAAGGGTAAAACAACTTAAAACATTGTTTTTTAAATGCCCTTCTATATCAGATTTTCACATATTGTGGGTGGATCTGAACTGTATCCCCACACTATAAATAGGGGTTCACTCTATACAGCAGACCATAAGTTGAGGGATGCTAAGTACTGTATAATAAAAAAATGTAAAACATTTTTTTTCACTGTAATGGATATAAAAATGTCAGTGACAGGAAAAAGTGAAACTTTCACAAGACTAGCTGCTTTTCCAATGTCACAAGCGTCTTCATTAGTCACTGATAACGTCTTATTAAAGGAAACTCACTAAAGCCTAATTTCACTCGCTGTTGCCAGTGGGTTCCTATTCATCAATTCTTGAATCAATCAGGTGTTGAGCTAGATATCTCATGACACATAATGTACCGCAGCACAGTGGTTGGGAATCACTGTAGTAACATAGTGTTGTATTAGGAAGTGAAAGCATACGCAAACTGAAGGTAAAGCGAGAATGAGTATTGGACATTATGTGTGGCTATCTGGTAGGAATAGGCATATCTGCATTAAAGCACATTTAAACATTAAAAATGAATTAGTAATACCCACCGTTTTTATTTGTTTGTGTTTTTGAAAGGTTCTGCATTCGGATGATGTAATTAAAACTTTCATTATTCTCACAAAGCTGCAAAAATGCATAAACTGTCATTTGCATTCCCCGTCCCTTTCATGTGCAGTTACAGTCCTTTGCTGTGCCATTCATGAAAGGATGTGACATACTTTTAAGCAAGGGAAATGCGTCTTTCAGTATTTTGACTGCAACAATAATACCAGCTTATAAATGTCCCCTAAAGACTTCCTCAGTGTCAACTTATACACCCATACAACATTACTGTGCACTTGAGATCAGAATCAAAATCATCTTTAGTTGCCAAGTATGTTAAAAACACACAAGGACTTTGTCTCCGGTAGTTGGAGCTGCTCTTGTACGACAACAGACAGTCAATTGACAGATAATACTTTTGAGACATAAAGACATAAAAAACACGATCACTGAGCAATAAAAGGTTACCAGTGATGCAGTAATGGTGGTCCATTTTTTTTTTTTTGACAATCTTCAAAAAGATTCAGTGCTCTAGCAAATATAGCAGTTTGAAATGACTAATAGAACAGTAGTCTGGTGTAATGACCATTGTGCAAAGGGTGCAGAGACGTCAGGAAATGTGTTTAAAGTGACTAGTAGTGCGACAATCTGGGACAATGTCGATTGTGCAATGTTGCAGATGCTACTCAGGCACACGAGTGGCCAGTATTGGTCAACAACAGATATGCAAATAGTGCAGCATGGCGAGACTACTATAGCGACTGCACGAGTGATGTATAATTGGCACGACAGAGATGTGACCACAAAGTCAACTGGCAGCATGTTGCAATGGAATTGTAAGTTAACTGTTTAAGAAGTTAATGGAAAAAGGAAAAAAGCTGTTGGAATGTCTGCTTGTTTTAGTTTGCATTGATCGGTAGCGCCTACCTGAGGGAAGGAGCTGGAAGAAGTGGTGACCAGGATCTGGAGGGTCCAAGAGGATTTTGCATCCTCTTGTCTTAGTTCTGGCAGCGTGCAAGTCCTCAAGGGTGGGTAAGGGGGTACCGACAATCTTTTCAGCAGTTTTGATTGTCCGTTGCACTTGGAGTTTGTCCTTTTTTGGAGCAGCACCAAACCAGACTGTGATGGAAAAACACAGGACTGATTTGACTGCTGTGAAGAACTGCCTCAACAGCTCCTGTGGCAGGCCATGCTTCCTCAGAAGCCACAGGAAGTACATCATCTGCTGAGCCTTTTTGAGGATGGAGTTGATGTTGATCTCCCACTTTAGGTCCTGAGAGACTGTAATTCCCATGAAGTTGAAGGTCTCGACGGTTGACATAGGGCAGTTGGACAGCGTGAGGGGCAGCTGTGGCGAAGGATGCCTCCTGAGGTCCACGGTCATCTCTACAGTGATGGTGTTGAACGCAGAGCTGAAGTCCACGAACAGGATCCTCGCGTAGGTCCCCACGCCGTCGAGGTGTTCTAGGATGAAGTCCAGTCCCATGTTGACTGCATCATCTGCAGACCTGTTTGCTCGGTAGGCAAACTGCAAGAGGTTTCAAATCTGCAGTAGAAGGTGTTCAAGTCGTCGGCTAGTCTTTTATTGTTCTCAACTTGCGGGGTTGGTCGCTTGTAATTGGTTAGCGATGGATTTAGAGTCGTTCGCGGTCAACAGTTTTTCTAACTTTACTGCATAGTTTCTCTTTGCAATGTTAATTTCTTTAGTCAGCTGGTTTCTAACGCGATTATACAGGGCCCTATCCCCACTTTGATATGTGTCCTCTTTAGCCTGGTGAAGTTGCTTAAGTTTGGCAGCCAACCACGGTTTGTAGATATTGAACGTGCAAAATGACTTTGTTGGTACACACTCTCCGAAGAAACTGATGCAGGATGTGACAGTGTCCGTATATTCACTCAGGCTGCCAGCTGAATTTTCAAAAGACACTCCAGTCTGTGCAGTCTAGACAGCTTTGAAGTTCTGTCTTTGCTTCGTTGGTCAACTTTTTCACTGTTTTCACCGTAGGCTTTGCGCATTTAAGGTCTTGCCTGTATGGTGGTATTAAGTGAATTAAGCAGCGAACAGACCAGCCCAGAGCTGCACGAGGTATGGCACTGTATGCGTTATTTAGCATAGTATAGTATAGTGGTCTAAAATGATCAACATGTCTTCGTAGCCTCTCGGCTGACCATTGAGGAAATAACAACTGTTTGGTCTGCTTTAGAAATGTTTGCAAGTGTTATCACGGACTAACATTTAACTCTAACGATGTTATTTCAAGGCAGCATTCTATAAAAATTATAGTACAGTATATATCATAATAATATCATGTTTTTTTCTCATTTACACGAATGTAAAGTGACTGATAAAGATTGTGAGTAGTCATACTTGACAGTAATGTATAGTCTCCTATATTGCTATTAAATGCATATTATTATTCAATGGTTAAATGAGACATTGTTTATTTGGTTTAGAATTTACATATATATGCAAAGCTTTTCCAAGACATTTTTTGTGGTAACCACTTTTCTTTCCCGTCAGCCAGTAACTTTCCACAGTTTAATTAGAGCCAATGGCAATGAACAAAGCAGATGCCTTTGGCTAATGAGACCTGAGGAATAAATTGTGTTGACATCATTGGCACAAAAGGATTATTGTTCTTTGGTTATTTAGCGTATTCTGTTTTGTTCCTTTTCAGCTCCAAAGACCTGCAGCCCAAAGCAGTTTGTGTGTAAAGATGGCGTGACGTGTATCTCAAAGGGATGGCGCTGCGACCGCGAGAAAGACTGTCCAGACGGCTCGGACGAGGAGCCAGATGTTTGTAAGTGTTTCCCAAAAAAGTCCAAACTTAAGGCATACATTTTTTGTTTACTCTGATCGTGTGGATCTGGCTGCATTTACAGTTAAGTCAACATTGGCTGACATTTAAGCATTCAGAGCACATAATTGAACCTTTGGTGGAATTGTATTTTTCTCCAGCTCTGAATATGTGCATCATATAATTTAAGGACGTCAAGATGGTTCAGGATGTCTGTTTGTCTCGCTCTTTTTTTTTTTTTTTTTAATTCTTACTTACCTTCATTTATTATTTGCAGTGTATAGCATTACAAATGAATTTAATGCAGCTTGAAAATGAACATTTCACCTAAATTGTGTTCTGCAAACTTCGTTTTCAGCCTACTTCAATGTCTGATCCCGTTACAACGCACACTGGCAGACTTAGATTGATAGTCTATTAGATCTATTTGGTGTGACGGGTGAAAACAATGGCATGTTTTGTTTGCTTTCCATGGAGGTCATTTTGCCTTAAAGCCGATCCGTCATGCCCAATTAGGAGGTTTGCAATGTTTGTTTTTTATCTGTGATGGATGGGATTTCCTTCTTTCTCCCAGCACTACAGTAGATGCGGCTAATGAGACAAATGCAAACCGAATGTACTAAATAAAGACAGCCATGGTTTCAAAGTCAACATTAGAGATGAAATGCTCTCAGGCTGGATCCCTGGGGAGCAAATGAGAGCTACAGTGTCTCTGCTCAGCTTTTCAGAGGTAGTTTTCCAAAAGGAGAGAGCATTTGGATTTAGGGGATAAGGTGTGTGTCTTTGTGTGTATGTATAGGTTTGACATGTTTTTGGAGGGTTGGCATAGCGTAAGAGACTGGGAGACCGGGGTGAAGCATCAAGTTGAAGTCTAGACGCAAAGACTGTAAGCGATTCGGTCTGGAAGTAATTAAAGACGCGCCCACAGCAATGGAAAAAACGGCTGTTTTGCAAAACCTGCTCTTTCCTCCTTCTCATCTGTGGGCGAGCCTGCGTCCATGTCTCTATCTGGGACAGAGACAACAGTGACTGCATCCCTTGTCTCATTCTGTGTCTCCTTCTGCCAGAACTTCTCAAAAACAACACTTACGGGAATAGCGCACTGAAGGAACTTGAGTTCACACTGTGGTAGTGGAAAAGGATGTGAGTCAGAGACCATGTGGGTAAAAGTATTGAGGAATACCTCTTAAACAATCAGGGCAGTGGCAGGTGGTGGAGTTTTCACCAGCGCGGCGCTATTAATAATTATAGTGTGTGTGTGTGTATATATAGTTGTTGTTAAAGTGCTATATAAATTAGTTTGAACTAAATTATTACATGATATTTGAATTAGAAAAGGTATATTTCTTTAAAGTCCAAAAATCCACTCGGCCATACAATCATGACAGTTAACTGATGGCCGAACGCCATTCTTAAGCCAGCCAAAGAGTGCTGCTTTCACACAGCGAACAACAATTTAATAAAACGTGTCTGTTCCACACTGTCAAGAATTACACAGCGGGAAAACATTACCAACACTTTAGTCTTAATCTTTTTTTTAAGTAGGCCTATTTTAAACAAGAGCTATGTGTGACATCTTCACTTTACCGTACAGCGTATTATGTCTGTAATATGATTGACGAAGCACCCAGCCACCCACGGAACATCAGCATAAAGAGGAAGCTAAGATAAATTTGCATCTTAGGTTCCTTTCGAAATTGCTTTGAAATCAATAAATGGTTACTCCAGCTGTGGAGTCTGACGACTGGATCGGACGACGTCTGGCGGGACTACGAATGTAAATGAGCTGTATGCTAACTTCGGCTCATTTACACGTTAAAGTATTGCACTGGTGTTCATTAATGTGCACTGTACATTTTAAATAAATAAATAAATCAATAAATACAAATGTTGACATGCCAATGAGTAGGGAGCGAGCCAACTCCAACAGTACATGAGCACAGAGATGAGCCAAGAAATGACGTAGGTCACTTTGGAGAGTGGAAAATCAACGCCCTCCGTTCGCCCACTCTTTTGCATTGAAGAGAAGCTACTGCTTATTTCAAACATTTAAGAAGAGTCAATAGGTAATTGTTTCTGCGCCCCCAGACGCCAGAGTTGAAGTCCGTCATGATTTCAGACTGCAGAGATGAAGGAAACAACTTGAAAAATAGAAAGAAATATTGAGGGAAAAAAAAATTCAAAATATAGTGTATTCTATGTATTTTTTTTGTCTTCAAGAAAACTAATGTGGTGATGACAGCCAGTGGTGAGACGGTGCCATAGCACCCTTTATTGACTAGCTGCTACTGAATCAGAGGTTGCTCTGGACCACTGAATCTTAAGTGGTCTTCTTAAAAAGACATTTTGTGCCCCCCCTCCACACCTTCGTCTCCTCTCTCCTGGTGCCCTCGCCCGCCATTGCTCATGGCTCGTGCTTGGCATGGGCTCGCTGTTGGCGGGCTGTTGCCTCTTCGGGTCGTAGCTGGCTCCTGCGCTGGGTGGGCCCTGTTGGTGGTTGGGGCCCCCATGCTATTCGGGGGTGACGGGGGTGGTGACGGTGGTGGGGCGCGCTGGATGGTGCGAGATTGAGCGTTGGAGATGCTGTTCTGGTCCCTTTGTCCCTCCCTTGGTCGAGGTGCTTCGGTTCGGCTGGGGGACCACACTGGGTCCTGGGGAGTGGGTGGCGTCCCAACGACTGGATACCCAACGGGATGGACGTGCTGGCTCGCCCCCCCCCCCCCCCCCCCCCTTGCAGGTGGAGGGGCCTGGGCCCGCCGTTCCTCTGTGTGCTGGCACAGCAACTTCGTACACCAGTTGACTAACATGCATCTGATATGGTGTTTATTCACTAATAAGTTCCATAGACACGCGATAGGCTTTAATAGCGTATGCTGGGACAACTAACAATAACAGATGTTGTATTAGGATATCAACTCACAGGTTCTTACAGGTGTTTAGACACTATAAAAGCATTCCACCACATCACTCATCAGTAACACTGCCTTGCTCATTTCCCCCATCATGTCCTACCCTGTCCTTTTCAGTCCTCTTTCATCTAGTTCAATTGGTTAGTTGTTGCATGTCCTCACCCCCCCACCCCACAAATAAAAACACGACTTGACTTTGTCACGTTACATGTGGTGAAATATCTAGACTAACTACTGTTCTGCTGTGGTTCACACCCCTTTTCTCCTTGTCCGTTCTGTCGTTCTGTCTGTTCCGTCCATCTGTCTGTCTGGCTGCATTTCCAATTAGCATAATAATAATAATAAAAAAAAAAGAGGCACTGATGGTGTAGTGGTACACTCGCCTGACTTTGGTGTGGGCAGCGTGGGTTCAGTTCCCACTCAGTGACGGTGTGAATGTGAGTCCGAATGGTTGTCCATGTCTATATGTGCCCTGCGACTGACTGGCGACCAGTTCAGGGTGTAGTCCGCCTTTCGCCCGAAGTCATCTGGGATAGGCTCCAGTGCTCCGTGACCCTATCCAGGATAAGAGGTATTGAAAATGGGTGGATGGATAATAATAATAATAATAAAAAAGAATTAAAAAAATAAACAGAAGGGAGTATTTCAAACTCCCCTGTTGCACTGCAGAACTGTTCCAGCACACAAGGCATTCAGATCCACCATTCTGCAAGGCCATGCAGCTGAACAGGGCAGGTTTAAAGAAAAAAAGAAAAAGAAAATACATTTTGGACAATTCTATGCGTACAGTTTGAGGAAGAACTTTTTCTGTTGCAGCGTTACTGTTCTTAAATTTTTTGTTGAGCTCCATGTTGAAGTGTTTATTGTTCAAGTTTTTAAATCTAATCGTCACAGATTGAAGCATTTGGACCAGTATTCAGATCTGCTTTGCTCCAGCGCACATCGCGTCATAAAGAGTAGCGTGGCGAGCTAACATGAGCTTTATGTGATAATTCATCTGCTTGACCAGTGAATAACCGGGCGCTTAAATGAGCATGCAATTTTCCAGTGAAAAACCATAAATTGTGAGTAGAGCCATGCAAAGTCAAGTAGGTACCATACAAAGGAAACGAAGCATTATGCTTCACATCATTTGATAATTTCTAAATACAGAGCTTAGTTATATGAGTGAGAATGGACTGTAATTGTGGTTATCTTTGGAACTGTAGACTACTATTGACTCCTTCCCATCATCATACTTTTGTCTATATGGTGTAAGGCCTGTCTTTGACTGACAACCTTTTCCACTACCACAGTGTGAAGTAAAGTTTCATCAGCCTGTTTATTGTGATGGCACTTTTTGAAGAAGCTTTTGGTTCAACGCTGCATAAGGAAGGTTTATTGATTCCTTACGTACTCGCAGTTTCACAGTGACCCTTGTCGGGATGTTGGCCATTGCCAGTGAAGTCAGCCACTGTCCACTGCAGCTGCTGTGTTTCTCCCACAATGCTGTTCTTTGTACCCCGGGGTGCTGGGCCAGACTGGGATAGAGGGATACTGACAGAGGACAACAAAAACTGAACAGTTGTTTGGGCATATGCCCTTTTATACTGCTCTAGATTCCCAGTCAACAATAAGCCAAGCCACAACATATGACAGTCTTCAGGTCGGGTGTAGGGCCTTCTTGAGCTCTTCGGGCGGGCTATAGCATTTATTTGGGTCCTGGAGTGTTCCCATGTCTAAAGCGAGGTGCACCTGGAAATATAGGAAGTGTAATACTGACGTCCACTGCCCCTGGCCTGTAATGAGGACACTTTTACAGTCTGTTTCTACATAAGCAGCAATTAGCCTTTTAGGATATTTACAGCCTTTGTAGAATGCCCAATTTCTAATGTTGGAATATTCATCACCATCACAAACAAGAAAGAGAGTTCCATGCGAAAAAGATGCTGTCTCAAATTATTTTAGAATGAGATCTAAGGTGTTTTCTTTTTTTTGTTTGCTCTCTATTTATGGTGTCATGTACCTGACAGTTGACCACAGATGGCAGTTACGGTGCTCAGATATAAGAAACTAGACATTACACCGATTTGATCGGATTGATCGGTATAAGCCGATATTTAGCATTTTATCATGATCGGCTTTAATGTCATAATTCGCCGATCCGATCAATGATGTCATTGACGTAGTACTGTAAATATCTGATGGCCAAAGAATGTGATCGGTTATCGTTTTTTTAAACTCGCTGATCGGCCCCAAAAATCCTGATCGTGTAAAGCCTATAAGAAATGAAGTGTTTGATCTTGACACTGTCGCCTTAAAGATAGCTCATCACAGACAATGACCTTGACATGAAAGAGCACCTTTAAGATCCTAAGAACCCGCTGCAGCTGTGCACTATTGATGAAAACACACACTCCCAGACATGCATAATTTATGCTTTGTCATCTTTTTCATTAAACTTTGTTTTGTTAATTGGTTGATTAGTTACGTAAACAATACAAAAGGAATTTCTGCTAAACAATTGCAGGAATAACCAAATAATGTTTGGTGCAGGTCAAGGAATTGATGTTCCCCTTTTTGTCCTTTATATGTACTTACACAGGGGCCAAGTCAGGCAGTGATCCATCAAATCCAGCTGATGGAGATGTGGGAAAAAAGATTGCTGTGCGTTGCAGCTAAATGTCGGCACATACAACACACTATATTTAAGGGTGTGCTGGCCTGCCAGCCACCAGTCCAAGCCATTTTTAGATGGGTCTGGCCAAAGCTGTCCCCCTGAAGAAGCACAAGAAGGTCCAGGCTTTGTTCAGCCAAGAAAAGCGTGTCAGGGGTTTAAATTGGGGGGAATCATTATGTAATCCCAATAGTGCTCCCCACAGACAGAGTTGGGGAAGGCCAGAGGCTCTCTAAGCGGACGCAAGAGACAGCCTAGGACAACAGGAGAGATTATAATACTGTCGCGCTGGCAAAATGAACTTTAATAATATATTTGGAGTGAGTGAAGGCATAAACACAGATGCTGAACATCTGGTTTGGACTGGTGGCTCGATCTTTTAGGATGACGTCGTCGTCTGTGTGACAGTACTTTGAAAAGTTGTTTAACATTAGTATTCTCCTGCTCCTCCCCTACCTGTTATGAACATGGCTCTTTAATAAGATGTCAGCCACCTAGTTCCGCTGAAGATCACATTGTTGTTGATCACACCTCTACTGCTATGCTGTCCAGAGTCTCGCTATACCCTACAGATGAGAGCGGCAGACTCCCCCTCTTCCCTGCATTGGTCACTCGTCAATCGCAGCACACAACCACTCGCACTAACATTCATAGTGGGAATCTCATGTTGGTGTCATGAACGGAACAGAGGATAGGACCCAAAAATGCATGACTCCAAAACAAATGGACAGTTTCCAAAAAGAGAGGTTTAATAGACGGGCATAGGTCGGTACACAGGCAGGCAATCCAAGAAAGGCAACAGTATCCAAAAACATGAGGCAAAGAGGCAAGGTCGATAATCGGAACAGGGTCAAGTCTTACTGTGAGTCTGTGACGTGGAAACAAGGAATGCTGGAACGCGACGACAAGGTACAACCAACTGGCAAGGAGAGGGAATGAGACAGGAGGTTAAATACAAGGGGTAATTAGGGTGAACGAGGCACAGGTGGTGAAGATGCTCACAGGAGCAGGTGTGTGTGAAACAGGGGGGAAGACAAAACCCGGAACACACACACATGACAGTACCCCCCCCTCAACGGCCGGCCCCAGACGGCCCTGGGGCCCCTGGATGCGCAACGTGGAAGTCCCGAATGAGCGAATCATCCATGATAAACGCAGACAGTACCCATGAACGTTCCTCGGGCCCATAGCCCTCACAGTCCACCAGATATTGAAACCCCCTGCCCCTCCGACGAGACGACAACAGCCGCTTCACAGAGAAGACAGGGCCCCCATCCACAAACCGGGGGGGAGGTGGGGGCCTGGAAGGCGGGACCAGAGGGGACTCCCGGGCTGGCTTGAGTAGGCTGACGTGAAAAGTAGGGTGGACCCGAATCGACCTTGGGAGCCTCAGGTTCACGGTGACAGGGTTGATGATCTTTGTGATGGGGAAGGGCCCAACGAACCTGGCAGCGAGCTTCTTGGACTCCACCCGGAGTGGAATATGTTTGGTCGAGAGCCAAACTCGCTGACCCACTTTGTAGTTCGGGGCCGGTGTCCTCCGACGGTCAGCAGCGGCTTTGTAGGACCGTCCCTGGCGCAGCAGCATCTGGGGGGCTCGCTCCCAGGTCCTCCTGCAGCGTCTCACCAAGGTTAATGCCGCTGGAACTGTGGATTCTGGGGCTATGGCAGGAAACAGAGATGGTTGGTAACCATGCACAACGTGAAAAGGCGATAGACCAGTGGATGCAGAGGGGAGGGAATTGTGGGAGAATTCGACCCAAACCAGTTTCTTAGACCAGGATCGCGGCTCCTGTGAAGCGAGACATCAGAGCCCCGTCTCCAGGTCCTGGTTCAGCCTCTCGGTTTGGCCGTTGGTTTCAGGATGAAACCCAGATGACAGACTGACAGTAGCACCTATGAGATTGCAAAACTCCTTCCAAAATTGCGAAATGAATTGCGGACCCCTATCAGACACCACATTCTTGGGGAAACCATGGAACTTAAAGACCTGATTAATCATTAGCTCGGCAGTGTCTTTAGCTGAGGGGAGTTTTGGAAGTGCAATGAAGTGTGCCATCTTAGAGAACCTGTCAACAACTGTAAGAATGGTGGTATTGCCTTTAGAGGCCGGTAATCCTGTCACAAAGTCTACGGAAATGTCTGACCAAGGACGTTGTGGTATTGGCAGGGGTCGCAACTCCCCAGGAGGACGTTGATGAGAGGCCTTGTTAGCGGCACATACCTGGCAAGCATTGACGTAATCGATAACATCCCTCCTAACATTAGGCCACCAAAAGCGCTGTTCGACCACTGATTGAGTCTTGGCAATGCCTTGGTGACATACAGTTCGGTTTGTGTGAGCCCAGTGGATGACTCTTCCCCTTAAGGTCGGAACCACATAAAGCCTGTTTTCAGGGCAATCTTCAGGGCTAGGAGTGTCTTTCAGAGCCCCTTTAACCGAAATGAAACATGACTTAGGCAAAATAGTCTTAGGGTCGGACAAAGAATTCTCTTAGGAGAAAATGCGTGACAAAGCATCTGGCTTACCATTTTTAGAACCAGGTCGGTAGGATAACGTAAAATTAAATCTAGTGAAGAACAGAGCCCATCTAGCCTGCCTCGCATTTAATCTTTTAGCAGTTTTAATATACTCAAGGTTCTTGTGATCTGTCCATACTAAAAACAGAGTCTGTGCCCCCTCTAGCCAGTGCTTCCACTCCATCAAAGCCACCTTGACTGCCAACAGTTCACGGTCACCAATGTCATAATTTTTCTCAGCAGGGGTCAGTTTTTTGGAGAGAAAAGCACAAGGATGTAATTTATCATCCTTGAGAGATTTCTGGGAGAGCACTGCTCCTATTCCGGCATCAGACGCATCGACTTCTACCACAAACTGCTGTTTGAGATCTGGCAAAGTAAGGATGGGAGCAGAGGTAAAGCTCGACTTAAGTTTTTGAAAAGCTGCCTGACAAAGCGGGTTCCATACAAAAGGTTTGTGTGGCGAGGTAAGATCATGCAAAGGAGAGGCTATAGAACTGAAATTTCTGATGAATTTTCTGTAGAAGTTTGCGAACCCTAAGAACCTTTGTACATCTTTGCGTGACGTGGGAGTAGGCCAATTAATAACTGCATCGACTTTGCAAGGGTCCATCTTGACTTCACCTTGAGCCAGGACGAAACCCAGAAAAGAAACGGACGCCTTGTGGAACTCACATTTCTCAGCCTTGACATAGAGTTGATTCTGCAGTAACTGCTGCAAAACAGAGCGGACATGAATAATGTGAGTCTCCTCATCCGGGGAGAATATCAAGATGTCATCTAAATAAACAAAAACATAAACATTCAACATGTCACGCAGGACATCGTTGACAAGGTTCTGGAAAACAGCTGGAGCGTTAGTAAGCCCAAAAGGCATTACCAAATATTCATAATGTCCCGTTGGTGTGTTGAATGCTGTTTTCCATTCATCCCCCTCCCTTATCCTGACTAGATGATATGCATTTCTTAAGTCCAGTTTGGTGAAAATCTTGGCTCCCTCCAGGAACTCAAAGGCGGTGGAGATGAGAGGAAGAGGGTACCTGTTTTTTACCGTGATCTCGTTGAGACCCCGGTAATCGATACAGGGTCGCAGGGTCTTGTCTTTCTTGTCCACGAAGAAAAATCCTGCTCCCGCAGGGGATGAAGATGGGCGAATGATCCCAGCTGCCAGTGATTCTTCCACGTACTCCTTCATGGCCTTGTGTTCTGGCCCTGAAAGAGAGAACAACCTCCCTCGTGGGGGTGTGGTTCCAGGCAGCAAGTCAACAGCACAGTCATAAGGTCTGTGGGGTGGAAGGGATTTGGCCTTGGACTTGGAAAAAACGTCTTTAATATCCTGGTAACAGGTGGGCACTTGAGATAAATCAGGCTCCCCAGATGGGGTCTGTGGATTGTCCTTAGAAACATGACCCTGAACATCACATGGTGGCTTGAAACAGTTCCGTGCGCAATAGCTGCCCCATGACATAACCTGCCCAGAGGACCAGTCAATGTGGGGGTTATGTAATTTCAACCATGGGTTCCCTAAGATAAGGTCATGATTCATGGCGTCAAAAACATGAAAACTAATGCGTTCCGAGTGAGAATCAGGAAATGTCAATGTTAGTGTTTGGGTGCGGTGAGTGATCTTGCCCATAAAACTGCCGTCTGCAGCATAGGTGTTGCGGTGGCGTTTTATTCCAAAGGTTCTAAGGTGCATACGTCTAACAAGGATGGAGTTGAGTAAGTTTGTGTCAGAACCAGAGTCAATTAATACAGGTGTATGAATTTCTTGATCAGGAGAGCATAGTGTCACTTTAGGAAGAACCCGTGTAGGGTCTTCCTTAATGAAATTCAGACTCACCTCTCCCGTGCCCTTGCTACCGGCACCGGCAACTTTGACGTGACAGTTGCTCACGGAATGACCCAACTGACCGCAGTAGAAGCACCGCCCTTCCGTCAGCCGGCGTTGACGTTCCTCAGGGGAGAGACGGAACCTGCCCAGTTGCATGGGTTCATCCGTGGGGACGCTAGCCAGTGGGTTGAGACCGGAACCAGGGGATCTGCCTTGGTTTGGCTGGTCACCGAGGCTTGTCCTCCAAGTGCGCGTTGACGCAGCCCTCCGCCGATCTCCATCTAGCTCGCGATCCAAAAGCCTCTTGTCGATTTTTACGGCGAGAGCAATGAGAGTGTCCAAGTCGGTCGGCAGGTCTAGCGGGACTAAATGATCCTTGAAAAAAGGCATCGAGTAGCGCCCGATTATTCCAATGACTCTCAGCTGCTAGAATGCGAAACTCAATCGCGTAATCTGACACCCTGCGCTTGCCTTGTTGTAAGGTGACAAGGGAGCGAGCTGCCTCACGATCAGGAGTGGAAAATTTAAAAATTTGCTCCATAGTCTTTACGAAAAAAGCCCATGACTGACACGCGGCGGAATTGCGGCTCCATTCAGCAGTAGCCCACGGCTCCGCATGACCAGTCAGGTGGGAAATGACGAATGCGATTTTTGCCCGCTCGGTGGGGAAGGCAGCTGCCTGCAGCTCAAAGTGGAGTTCGCACTGCGTGATGAACGGCTTAATGAGCTCGAGAGAGCTGTGGGCAGACAGCAGCGGAGGTGGCAGGTGGCTGCATGGTGACTACTTCACATGGAAATACTGTGGCGGTATTGGGTGTGGTGCCAACTGGTTCCTTCTCTTGAAAAAATTTCATAAGAAGTTCAAACTGCGAGGCCACCTGTCTCATCATATTGTCCTGATGCCTTGACAGACTCTAGATGAAGGTGGAGGGCAGCAATCTGCTCATCCTGCTTCGTGAGGTGTTGACCCTGCGCTTGAAGGGCTTTGCGCACCGGGTCTGAGTCTGCTGGGTCCATGTTATGGCCAGTTCGTTCTGTCATGAACGGAACAGAGGATAGAACCCAAAAATTGATTTGCTACTCGCGGCACGGTGGCCGACTGGTTAGAGCGTCAGCCTCACAGTTCTGAGGACCCAGGTTCAATCCCCGGCCCCGCCTGTGTGGAGTTTGCATGTTCTCCCCGTGCCTGCGTGGGTTTTCTCCGGGCACTCCGGTTTCCTCCCACATCCCAAAAACATGCATTAATTGAAGACTCTAAATTACCCGTAGGTGTGACTGCGTGCGAATGGTTGTTTGTTTGTATGTGCCCTGCGATTGGCTGGCAACCAGTTCAGGGTGTACCCCGCCTCCTGCCCGATGATAGCTGGGATAGGCTCCAGCACGCCCGCGACCCTAGTGAGGAGAAGCGGCTCAGAAAATGGATGGATGGATTTGCTACTCACTCGAAGCAGATTATTTAGAATTACTGGGTGCTGTCTATTTTGTCGGGAAAATAGTGGATGAATGCTGCTTGTTCTTCAAACATCACCACTGAATTCCAGTGTCCACAGTAATTGTTTGCTTTTCCCCTTTCATAACCTACACTAATTTTGCACAACATGTTTATTTGCTTGGGATAGCTGGTGATTTTGTGTTGAATAAATCTTGTTTAACTTTACATGAAAGACTAACTTTAACTAAGTGTTTGCTCAGTGGTTTGTCTCCCCCGAGGAGAAGTCGAGCTGCTGCATTTGGAGATGTTTGTTGTGCTATGGAGAGCTGGATCTGGGCTTCCTGCTTGGCTTGTCACCTTGCCAGCCCTCCTAAAGCCCCCCTGTGAAAGAATGCAAATGTGGTGTTGATATTTTTAAAGAGCAGGGGGTGAACAGCAAGCAACCAAGTATCCAACTGACAAGTGCAGCGTGAAAAGAGATCTTGCATACGGGTTAACCTAAGTTGTGATAAAGGAGAGCTCTAATCGGATCAGTGTCAAACCATTTTCCCTTTACCATAGGTTAAAAGGTTATTCATGGGAATTCTGTATCATAACGGGAGGACCAGTTTACAGCATAGTGCTGAAAATAAAAATAAAATAAGAAACTTCTTAATTTATTAAGATGCATGCATTGTGGTGTAATGCATGTTCCACAGCTATGTTCGGAATCACTCCCAAGCCACTATTTAGTGCCCCACATAGTGAGTTTGCCATTTTATAGTACTGTTGGAATGTATAGTGAGTTTTGGTTATCCCCTAAATAGTGCCCTTGATGTATCCCGCAATGCATCTTGAAAATAAGTGAACAACGATGTTCACTAGAAAATCCAATATATCTTAGATGTATTGCACCAATACAGAAAAATTAGTTTCCTTTTCTAGGGTGTTGTTTGAGTTTCAACATAAATTCATGATTTTTCGCACACAAATGTCTTTAATTAGCAACGTGACAAGTCGCTGCCATCATTGTGAAATTTTCTAAAAAACATGGAATGAGCACTTCAAATGCTTCTAAAATCCTCCATCACAAATAAATTCACAAAAAACAACAACAATTGAGTGATGAAGTACATGATGTTTTCTACTGCCAACACTGCTCTTCTCACTAATGATGTTCCATTTGCGCTAGTTGAGTTGAGTTTTTAGGGCAAATGACACCGTTTGAACCGTCATGTAATTTTGACGCATCAACGTCTCAAATTTTCGGCCTGTACGAGTGATTGTTGCCTAATTTTAACTGACATTGGCAGCGTATTGCACAAGGGGTTCCCCGAGTAGCAGACAAAATGAACCAGCGAGGAGATATGTTGACCTGGAAAATCTTTTCACAGCCTCATTGATACTTTTATGTGTTGTAGTCACTTTGTCCCAGTGGTATGGAGTTTATTTTTATTTTATTTTTGGCAGGGCAGACGATAGAGGTGGGTCAAACAATTTCTTGAGGGTGCGAGATAAAAATTTAGTTGCTTCACTCAAGAATGCATCATTTGGGCAATGGGCATCACAGCGATGGCCTGATCTTCAGTGGTCAGAAAAAATATTATAATAAGTGTATCGTTAAGGGCTCATGCCATTAAATTATTTCAAAACGATTTATTCATGAGGTGTATTTACAGATCAGTGTATTAAATTATTCATCGTCATCTGGTTGGCTGACATCTGTGAAAAGTAAAATGATTACAATATATTGGATCAAAACCTAGTTGAAAGTGTTATCTTATCGTTGGGTAATATAACTTTTATATAGATTATTGTTAGAGAATCTTGTGACACTTGTTGCCATGGCATAGTATGGTTACATCACTGTCAGGCATGATGTGTGGGTGGTGTGGGAAGAGTGCCATCCAAATAATATAATCTGTGACTAATAAACTGCTCTTCTAATTGGAAGAAGTAATTTTATTCAATTCACATGGTAATATTTTGACAAATGAAGTTAAACTCCATTCACACTGAGGAGACTGATTGAAATGACCTGTCAGTTTCTTCCGACCCGAAAAAGTACATTCAATTTTATATCTTCATAGTTAAAAGTGAGGAATACATATCCTTGCTAAAAAAAGGAACCTCAAACTGCGTATTATTAGGTTTACTTGAAATAGCTGTTTTTTTTTGTTAGTTTTTGTATAAGCAATATGTCCCACCACCATATTGTTAAATTGTGGCACATTTTGTAAGTACAAGTATAAACAGAATTTTTGCTGAAATTTTGTTGTTGCCCAAGTTTTCCTTAAACTGTAGCTCTTAATTTGAGTAAAAAAATAAAAATGCAATCACTGTAAGTGCTCTGTTACTAAATGTATTATATATATTCCACCAAGAGTGAAAGCTTGATTTAGTTTGTTCGTTACGAAGCAAGATTATGCAAAAAGTACACATCTGATTTCTACCAAACTTTCTTGAGTCCGGTACTCACCTCATTAGACTCAAAACATGCGGTTGTGTGAACACATTTTCTTTTTTGGCCGCTCCACATTGAAAGCTTCACCCTTACTCCAGAATGCAAAATCCGGCCCTGTCTTCTTACGTTTCTGTGTCACACCAATATAAGTTGTGGTAGCTATTTAAGTTGACTTCTTTTATGTTGTAATGACAAGTGTTATAAGTTACTAGTTAACTTGAAGTTAACTGGCTGCAGGACAGACTAGTTTTTCGTACTGTATGAGGGCCGATGAATAGGCTTTACTCACCATTCTTTATTGCCATCCACTGCCTTGTTCTTGTCAAAACACACTTTGCAGATAGCAGAAGCCGACTAATGCCATAATGTGTTTTTACAAACAAACACAAATTCGGCATTTCAGTATTTTAATTCCACTTTTGCTAACAGTTCAACATTGATGCAGGTCTGGGCTCTCCTGAGGGTTCCTATAGTTATGGTAATTAGTGTATAATATTTGGTGAGGCCTGTGGATTGTTGCAGTTGGTCCCATTATGGCCACAATAAACAAAGCACAAAAAGTAATGAAATTTGTTTTTGGTACATTATTTCTTTGTTGTAACAATGTGTCAAAAGATCTTATACTGTTGGAATGCCTGTGTATTACCCTTTATAACAGTGCTGCATTTGTAAGGACTGTGCCTTTTGGGGATGAGCAGCACAGCTGAATATGTGCTTTGCGCCCATGAAGAATGTGCCAAATCTCTGCTAATTGCAAACATCTTGTTTTGCCGTTGGCATTTACTCTTCTTTGATGTTTGGTGGATTGGACAATAAAAGTTTATTTAACAATTTACTTCACAAACAGAAGCCTGAGTAGCAGATGAAAGAACCATACACAGCCACAATACCCTGGTCACACCCTGCTGTGGGATGGCATCTGATTTTTCAAAGAGCATTTGTCATAAACCAGCCAATGTGGTTGTGTTGCGTACAGCCATCCACACTAAACTTCTGGAGGTAGTCTCTGATACAGTAAACCTCGCTCTTTGGGGGTAAATGTTGTCATCTTAGAAGAATAAGAATAAGAAGAATCGCCTTTTATTGTCAGAAACATGCATGCATGCACATGAAATTTTTTCTCACCATTTAACCCATCACAGTGAACACATACACATGTTAGTGAAACACACTGGAGCAGGGGGCAGCTGAAGTGCCCGGGGAGCATTTTGGGGTATTAGTGTCTTGCTCAAGGACACCACAGCCGTGAGTACGGGGGATGTTGGCGGATGGTCCATTCGGGGTCTTGAACCTATGTCCCCCACGGTGGCAGGTGATGATCTTAACCATTGGGCCACGGCTTGGAGTTATAGTTCAGTCCCAGACTCTGGAGATTGACACTGGTTTCAAAATCTGCATCTGCATCTGGTTAGCTCTCTGCATTAAGATTGCCTTCAATGATGACAAACCTCCCGTGAGGGAGATGCCGCTCCACACCATCACAAAAAAAGCCTCACTGCCTCAAAAAAGATGTTACTCTATCGGTGCAGCATTCAGGATAGAGTTCTCCGATACATCTCCACATTTGACCCTACAGTCCAACTGTAGGCAGAATCTGGACTCATTGCTGAACAAAACGTGCCTGTCTTTGACGGTGGCAGGCGTCCTGGCAGCCCTATGAGAGCGGAGATTGGCTGAGTGCAGTCTGTTCCAGATTGTCTGGGTAGAGCTGTTGGCCACATCATCCTGCAACCCTTGACTCCAAATCCTTAGAAAACAGCCTATGGTACCTAATTGCTGACAGGGTGAGGAAACTTCTTGGGGTGTCGTCTCCTTTGCATGCTCAATTTGTGGCCTGTCGCTGATGTCTCCTGTTATATGGAACTCGTCCTTCAGTCTGGAGATGGTACTAGGGCTCATTCCAAACAATGCCATAGTTTTGGCAGGATTTTGATGGGCACAACTAGGGCTGTCATTATCGAATATTTTTAGATTCGATTATACTATCGATCATTCCATTGATTAAGCGAATGATTGTATAAAACTTTTTTGCATTAAAGTTTATTGCAAAATATTTTTTTTACGATTACTGTTTATTAACTGATTATAGTAATGTTGTACTCACGAACCTTTTTAAAGTGAGAGCTTCTTCTTGGGTAGAGATTAATGCAAAGGGCTAATAGTTTGATATACATTTATATTTGATAGGCTGCTTCAGGTTCAACTACATGGCAATTACAGGTTATTTATACTACGGCAGTAAATAACAATTATTTTCATAATACATTAAACCGACAATTTTTTCTCCCATAAATTGATTAAGATTCAGTTTTTGGTTTGTTCCATAACATGTCAGAAAAATGGCAGTGAGTAAAAGCAGATGTTTGCCAATGTCTTCCTGTATTTTGATGAAACACAAAGATAATCGGTCTGCTTTATGGAGGACTACAGAAATCAAAAAATATTTGCTGTTGAGAGACTGAATTACGAGAATTTAGACAATTGTAAGTAAAAAAATGGCGGTAAATGATTCATCGATGATCAAAATAGTTTTTAATTAATTTGATAATTGATTACTTGCCCATTAATTGATTGTTATTGCACCTCAAGGCGCAACCAACATACTCACCCATACTGCTCATCCCACAACTGCATGTTCCTTATCAAGTTGTCACCATTTAAAAGGGCAATAAACAGGCTTTCTAATGGTATAAGATTTATTGACAGCTTTTAGGTTTGCGTCTAGTAGAAGAAGAAGAAGAAGTACATTATGCATCTATCTATTGGGTTGACTGGCATATATTCGAAAAAATGAAAATACTCTCACAAGTTAAAGGGGTGTAATGAAATCCTAGATGCGAAGTGAATGTGTGTGCCAATACTAATCAATCACCCGCCCCTCACGGCTGTGTCTCGTGGCCCTACCACCCCTGCTCTCTCCTCATGTGGCCATGCCACTGGTCAGATCAAGGTTTGCACATGACACTGCTTACAACACGGCAGCTCAGCGTGATTTGAATGGGGCCACAGCCGAGTTATGTGATCAAACAATGGCTTTCTTTCGTGTGGCCTGACTCCATCACACTGCCCGATGGAGCATGTGATCCACCTCTGTGTGCAGCGACTTAATGACTGTACGCGTGCGAGGTGTCTGCAATCCAGCATGTCTTGTTTTGATAGAGAAAAGGTTTTGTAAATTGATCACCTGCTAATCAAGAGACCTGTGGGACAAGCACAATGAATCTAGGTACAGTGGAATCCCCATAGTCGAACACAATTTTGGTGGGAAATATACCTCAAAAACAACAAGCATTGAAAGCATTTCCTCCACTAATGTGTTTTGCTTATTCTCTGACTTTTTTTTTTTATGCCACCACAGAATGGTACAAGTATTGGCAAAAGGAAAAGTGTGATATTAACCATCGATTGGGAAAGATTGTCTCCATCCTGGCTGCTTAGTAGAATATGAGCAATAAAATTAAATATTACCGTATTTTCACCACCATAGGGCGCACCGCATTAAAAGGCGCAGTCTCAGTTACGAGGTCTATTTCTGTATTTAACACATACATAAGGCGCACCGTATCATTGGGCGCAGGCATGGTAAAACATACGCTAGCTTAATACATACGGTAGCATGCATGCACGCTAAAACAAGGTTTTTAAAAAGGCAGCGGGAACAAAACTGACTGCGGTTGTACTTTATTGAAGTATTTAACAATGTACTCAAGTTATTTTTTGATCAATCCTCATCCACAAATCCATCAAAGTCCTCATCTTCTGTATCCGAAATGAACAGCTTGGCAAGTTCTCAAGCAAACACGCCAGGTTCCCTCTCGTGCTCGTCGGAGTCAGTCTCGTTGCCGTGCGGCTCCTCAGAAATGATGGAAATGATGGCTTTTATGAAAGCTCGAACAACACTGCAAGCAGAGACGTTAGCCCAAGCATCTACAAACCATTATTTATGGATTGTAGATCCATAAATAATGGATTGGATAAATAATCCCCCAGCGCTGCCTCCTACTCTTAATAAAGCTGTGTTCGCCATCTGTCATTCATCGCTCCCACGCCGCTCACAACTTCACTTTGAACGCCCTGGTTACACGGATGTCCAGCGGTTCGTCAAGCCTCTCGGAACGATGGCAGGTCCCGAGTTATTGCACTCAGTCGAATGGTGACTGTAGAGACGCTTCTCCCGGCTGTTCTTTGCTCTTTAATCCATTGGAAGACCAACTCGGGCCACCTCGCCTTGTTTCCGCGTTTTGTTTTTCTTTTTTTTCCGCGGAAACTCCGCTTCGTCTTCTTGACTTGGCGAAGCTCGTTTTCCTGCTTCTTCCACTTGCGAACCATGGATTCGTTGATCTTGAATTCTCTCGCGGCTGCGGCTGCTCGATTCCCATGTTCCTCCGCGTAACTAATAGCTTGCAGTTTAAACTGTGCTTCGTAAGCGTGTCTCTTCGTAGGTGCCATTTTCGGGGGTCCTTAGCCAAACCGATGCACATACCGGAACTATATACCTACTGGGGGCGTGTCTTTAGCGTCCTCTGTCACGTGCACCCTTCCCCCTTTACGTCCGCATGCTGTACTCAGTCACATCCGCCTTCCTCTATATAAGCAGCGTGTCTGCAGGAAATGCTCCCAGTCAGTCAAGCGGAGCGCTCATTAAAGTCACACAACAACATTTAAAGATTTTGTAACTCCGTGCACAAATAAGGCGCGCCGCATTATAAGGCGCCCCGTCCATTTTGGAGAAAATTTAAGACTTTTAAGTGCGCCTTATGGTCGTGAAAATATGGTAATTACACAAATGAGTACATTTTAACAAGCAGATATCCAGTACACCGCTACATGTACATCAGGTGTCATCAAAGGATGAGTAGTTTTGTTTTATTTTATAGTGTTTAACAACATTTTACTTACATGCTCTTAAGAGTGTTGATAGCTACTTGTAAAATAGCTGGTTCAGTTAAAAAAAGACCGTGATGGTTTCAGCAGAGAAGGGATGATTTAAATTTTTATTGATCGAAATGGAAAGAAATGTTTTGAAATTAGAACAACTTGGATGTTTTACAGATTTTATTACACTTTGGAGACTACTTTATTTCTAACATTTGGGTGACATCTTTTGCTTAGCGTGACAGCTTTCCCAATAATCTCAGATTTTCCATCGGAAAATATTAGTTGACTCAAGACAAGAGCACTTGTGCCAGATAATCTTGCTTCACCACCACAGAGAAATATTGAATTAAAGGCCGTGTTTGCTTTAAATTAACAGCCATTTTCATTGTAGCCTTACTAACTCCTGCCAGCCCACAGAAGAATGGTGCCTTGTGGGACTTTGGACCACTTCCTATGAATGAGGTGTTCAATTAGCTCCTGCAAGGCTCCCCTATCCTTTCTCTTTCCTTTTCCATCACTTCAATTGTTTTCTTACGTCGGTAATTGACCTCACATTTATTCAACATAACACATGGCAGGAAAAATCTATTCGATGTGGCCTCTGACAGATGAGTCTTGTTTATCGTGGTTTGGACCTTGTCGAAATGTTTTATTGTAACTGTCTGATTGTGTTTAAACTTCATTTCATTTTGGGCATTTCTTGCTTTCTTGAAGCACTTAGGAAAATTTAATCTTATCAAGCAAGCAAAAGTTGGGCTTATGTAATGCTTCTGCTTGTCAGACAAGTTCATGTTACAGTCCATCAATCTGATCTGATGCATCGACTTGAGCAAAAACAATGAGGTATCTGTGTGTGCGTTTAGTTTTTCCTCCATAGTAAGCACTTGTCCTTTTGAGTGACAGCATCTGATCCAAGCTTGTTTTTGGCCCCAATTGCTAGTGTAGCTTAACGGCTAAAAACAAGGGAAACATCCGGCCAGTTGGTTTCTCGATATAAAAAAGTGCCCACCGGCAAACTTACAAATTAACACCTTGTATTTAATTTGCCCTCATATTTAATCCCTTGGCCAAACAGGAGTAGCCTTGGGATAGCTGTTTGATGGCAAAACCGCAGCTTGCTGTTATTATGGCTCCCCGTTCTTTATAAATGTATTAATCCAGAATGGGGGGCTTTGTTGTTCCGTGTTAAATCGGCAGCTTAGCGACAGAAGAACCAGCACGGGGGAATACGTCACTAGTGACCCTGATACTATTGTGTTAACATGCCCCCACCATCGTCTTCTGGTATTGCACCATTTGTTTACTCATAAGTAGCTCCTTATAAAGTCACTTCCAAACATGTATCCTTTTCAGCTTGCTGTCATTATAAACAAAGGTGATAAAGTGTTAGTTTGGGAACTTTTTACAATAAAATTACGCCCCATCATCCAAAATTTGGTTTCTTAACGCATTTTTTAATGGAAGATATTCTAAACCATTTGTTCTCAACTGATGGTCACACCAGCATCCACATTTTTCTGTTGGCGTTAAGTCACGACCTACTTCTATAGACCTTAACAATAATGCAAATGTATCATTCAAAAATAGCCTTTTAAAACACAGTTACATCATATATTAGCTACCAGTACACGTGCCTTTCAGAGCTCCTGGTTAAGAAACTGATGAAGAACATACTATATGTATATCGTGTGTGTGCGTGTGCGTGTGTGTGTGTGTGTATGTGTGTGAGACGCTAAGATAGGAGGGTCAAAGTCGTCAGCGCTTTCCATGTGTGTGGATAGCAAGAAAACCAAAAGACCAAGGATGCCGATACATTGTGCGGCATATGGTTGTGTATAACGCTGTACAATTATGACAAGGGAACTGGGAGTAAAAATATTTTTGGGGGCATTTTTAAAAATGTATTATCTGTATTGATAGCACACGCTTTGGCATTGACAAAGCTACGTTTTAATGAGTTTAAACGTGTTTAAAGCTTGTGGCGGGTTAAATTATATGCGTATATATATAAACAAATGTGTGTGGTCTCTATAGTGCTGATTTTCAGCTATTGCAGGTAGGTCTGGAACATAACCCCCATGATGAACAGGGGTCCACTGTAGTGTATTTCCATTTACTTTTATTACTGTATTACAGTTACAATACATTTGGAAAGTTTGCTTTTTCCCAGTTTTGCAAAGCAGTTAGCGAGCATGATTCATATAGTAGATTAGTTGCTATGATGATTCCTACTTCGAAAGAAAAAAAACAACAATTTCTGTCTTTGTTTTGTTCATCAGTCATGTCACACAGCCACACTTGGAAAATGTGTGACAGCCGTTGGGAGAGGCTGCACAAAATTGTGGGCAACAGGACAGACTTCTTGCTGAGTCATTTGATCTTTTGTGGATGAAATACTGGTCAGAGTCACAAAGCACCAAAACCTCATCCAGGGAACAAAAAGTTCTGTTCAGAATCGTTTGGTTGAAAAGGCGTCTACACTTTGATTGTGGCAGTCTCTTCACTTGTTTCTTGAGTTCAAGCTGCAAAGACCTAACGCCTTCTGAGGAATTTGAGAAGGTCTGCCTAGACTGGTGTTTACCCGAGATATATTTTCTCCCTCGGTGATCCCAAAGATATCTCTCAGCAAACACCACCATGCAGGCCTGCATGCCACTGCACTGGCATGCTTACTGTGGGTGTTTAGTCTCTGTGTGGATGTGTGCATGTTGTAGATGCATTGAAGGGGCTCATTTGGCCCGGATAATAGTGTGTTTGTAGTTGTGGGATTGTGTATGTCGGCCTTGTGGTCACTCTGCAGAGTACAGTAGATCCTTAAAGAGAGAAAACAAAGTGAAAGAACTTGAACAAAAAGAAGTAGAACCATTTTGAACCCTTTCAAATATTCTATTTGATCATGTTTTTTTTTTTTTAGAGACAAAAAATGCTGGTTTGATAAAATATAGCAACAGACATACAACACAACACATCATCTTAATCCATTTTCACATGCAACACTTCTCATCTCATTATTTAGTTACTTGATTGTCTCATAAAATATTAAATGAGGCTGACTGCCTAGAATTTTGTAGAGGCTCATCACTTTTTCATTAAGGCTGTGGGAAACCCTCATGCCCAGGACAGAATTAGAGTCTCACTGCAACCTTATATAGTGGAGCTCTGCTGAGGTCGACCAAAAATTTAGAGAGGGAAAAAAAAAACTCCTCTAGGGTCACACAAAACTTCAGATTTCAAACCTCTGTCACGCATGACAACATAAGAAGTTAAAAAATTTGTCTCCCGCATTTAGTGGCACGGTGGACGACTGGTTAGCATATCTGCCTCACAGTTCTGATGACCCGGGTTCAAATCTGGTCTCGCCCGTGTGGAGTTTGCATGTTCTCCACGTGCCTGTGTGGGTTTTCTCCGGGTACTCCGGTTTCCTCCCACATCCCAAAAACATGCATGGTGGGTTAATTGAAGACTCTAAACTGCCTGTAGGTGTGAATGTGAGTGTGAATGGTTTGTTTATATGTGCTCTGTGATTGGCTGGCGACCAGTTCAGGGTGTACCCCGCCTCTCTTAAGCGGTTCGGAAAATGGATGGATGGATGGTCTTCCGTATTTAATCCATCAAAGTAGTGATTGCGACAAACACACACATTTGGTGGCATAAACTGGAGCAGGGTGCTACTTTAGAGCCCAGATAGCAGTTCAGGGTATCGGTCTTGCTCAAAGACACCACAGCCGTGGTTTAGGGGCTGTTGGTGGATGGCCCATTGCTGCATCCTGTCTAGCTCTGTCTGTCCACACTTGACATGGCTGACATATTTTTTGGGCCAAATTCTTCTGCCAGTCGATGACTTGAACAGGGATCTCCATGGTTGCAGGTGGCAATCTTATCCACTTCACAATGGCTGCTCAAATCAAATCAAATCAAATCAGTAAGACTCCAGCAATGTCCAATAGCGACATCAAGTTGAGGACACTGTGTTTTTGGCATTCAAATATATTTAAAAGAAAATTTAAATTAAAGAGAGAGTGCGCTTTAACTGTTCAACATTGTGATGATTTAAAAAAAAATTATGGTCTTGGTCATGTCACAGTCTCTTTGTTTTTCAGTCCTGGTCTCCTCTTGTTCTTGGCTTATCTCGTTCTTGGTCGACTTGGCATCGACTCCCGAAAGTCTTGATCTTGTCGCGGTCTCAGTGGGTTCTGGTCTCAGGCAAGTCTTGGTCTCGGACACTGTGGATAGAGACTGGACCCAAGAGCAGGAGGAGGCTGAGAGGTTGTGATGAACAGTTTATTGAAAGGGAAACGGGGATGGTCCTTGAGATGCGCTGGCGGGTTGTTGTACTGTTAATTAAACTCTTTCATTACTTCCAATGGGGACAGTAATTTCAAAATCCAAACCTATTGGTGGTCGACCAACGTCCATGAGCTGATTGTGTTTGACCATAGCGCAGTCTGTGAAAGATGCGTGGGTATAATGCTTAAAGAGTCCAGACGACTCCACACACTGTAGTTGTTAAATGTTGTAAAGTGACAGCAGCCTTCCGGCTCACTGTTACGTGCCTAATCGTTGCTAGCCTGTTTGTTTTAGTTGCAGGCGAGCCAAATTGGGGTAGCGCATCCATGGGGAGGTCGTTTGAGGTTCACAAAACAATCTCAGTGGATGGTTAGATGCTCCTTGCATGTGTTCATGATATACTGTGTGAGGTTTGCTGGAGTTTGGGGAAAGTGCTGGTTTCTGCCGGTTATGACTGACCTCTGTTGCCACCCCAAGCAGTGACTTAAATTAATGGAGGGCCACACTAAAATGTGTTTGAAAGTAGTATAACTAATTACATTAACAGTTTAAGAAGTTCAACTAACATTAAGTTGAATGGTTATGTGGGAACATAAATATACTGGTATATAGGTACCAGCACAATCTAATGAGATCCAATACAATCGTTTATATTGAAACAGTCATATATATATATATATATATATATATATATATATATATATATATATATATATTTAATCCTTATTACAGGATGCTGATAACGTTTCAAGTTGACCATATTTTTATTTGTTTCCCTCAGGCCCGCACAGTGCCGTGTTAAAGTGCCCACCTAATGAGTACCAGTGTGGGGGGACAGAGCTTTGTATCCACATGAGCAAACTGTGCAACGGGGTTCCAGACTGTACCGACGGCTGGGACGAGGGACCGCACTGCAGAGGTATGATCTCTTTCACCTGCCACACTCATCCTCTCCACGCGATGACACTTCATCTTTCTTTATTCAAGTATTGCGGTTATCAATACCAGTCGTGCTGACTATGTGCTTATCTTCAAATTGTCAATCCTGATATCTTCCTGCTGTGCCATAACAGTCAAGTAGTGGTAGCAAACTTACTCCCCACATTTTGGTGATATTATCAGAGTGTACTGGGTTCAGATGTCCTATATAAATGTTTATGTGAAAAGGTTTTGATTGCTACTCGAAGCCAGGGGCTTATACCACTATGAATCACAATCAAAACTGTGCTGCACACCCCCATGATAGAAGTGGTGAGTTTTTATCAAAGCGACAGAAGGACACGCAGGGTCCAAACCGATCAATGTGATGCATATGTGCTTATACAATATCGACCTTGTCAACATCTACTGACAAACTGAAATTGTCTCTGTGAATGTGTTGTCTTCATCCTGTACTTGGTGGGTAGCAGGTAGATTCTCCTCTCGTTAATCCGACATTATCTAAGACGAGCAACTATTTTGTGTAGACAAGTTCTGCAAATATGTCGTAATTTCAGCGAATGCTTCGGAGCAAGTAGTTGACATGTAAACGAGGTAAAGGATGCAACATGACTGATATCAATGGCTGAATTTGTAATGAACTATTAAAGTCTTATTGCAAAGAAAAAGTTTAGCAATATAATTGTGTTTAGATTGCTAAATCTAAACAGAGGAGCCTGGTGGGGCATAAGAGCAACCAGTCTATCATACACTGTCTTGACTAATCTTTTTTCACCAGCATGGCACCCCTAGTTTTCCATAGATTTATGCACAATTTGGGTCAGAATGAAAACAATCAGTCCTGCTTTTTAATAAAAATAAGTCCATCACGGCCACCTGTAGGACATCTTAAGAAGCAAGCTGCAGGAATGAGAAGATGCGGCACGTACATAAACTCAAGTAATACAACCTAATTTGGAAAAATAAGGCTGCCATGACCAGAATTAAAGCAGGAACAGTCTTTTTGCAAAGTTAGGTGCAAAATCAAATTATATTGGGTAGGCACTGCCAGCCTACCAGCACGGATGAATTATTGTAAGATTGGTAGTCGAGTATTTAGAATATTGTTCATTTTACAATGGCTGTAAATGATTTAGATAAATTGTTTTAATGAGGTAGCTTTTTGCTCATTAGAAAAATGCGCTGCACCGGCAATAATGACCAGTTTTAATTTGATAGAATTGGTACATGGAGCACAAAGGAAAAAAAAACAATTGAGCAAAGCTTTTATTCATGATGATGTCTTGGAAAACAAATGTAAATAGAGCATGATTTAAACATTTTTAATACTATTTTGTGGTATGCATCAGATGAGGTTGTTTACATTGATGCCCGTGTTGCTTTACTAAATTGAGTTGTTGAGTGCTCACACTTATTTTGGAAAATTCCGGGCATGTCTGTAATTTAAACTGCGGATGTGCCTGCAAGCTCCTGAAGCTCGCACAAAGACTTGTTCTCCGTTTCTCGGATTTGTTGCATTGCAACGGAATCGGCCGGAGTGCATTTTAGCAAAGTCACCTATCAGATTTTTTTTTTTTTTCCATTGAGATCACATTAGCTACATTTACCCGGATGACTGCTAAAAGAAGGAAAACAAATGAGTTGCGTTATTATGGAACAGATTAGCTGTTGTAAAATTGTTCCTTTTAGAAGCAATTCTTTTCAAGGCTCCACCCTCTATTGCTGCAACAGTTTGCATGTTGAGTTTTGTTTAAGTCTTTCTGGGCAAACTGAATCACTTGTGACTGGTAGATTAGACTGCGGTGTGTGTGTGTGTGTTCATGTATTTATGTTTTTATATGTGCATATGTGTGTGTGTGAGAGAGAGACAAGAGAAATGAGTCACTGTAATTTATATTTGTGATTCTATCTTGAGATGGTCAGCAGACAGGAAGCTGTGATTGTAACATGTTTATGTTGTTTGTTTCCTGCATTTGATGCATCACTTTTAAATCTGTGCATGGCTTCATCATAATGACTGGTTTTGTTTTCCGTAGTTATCTTTCTTATTCCTACTGTTAAGTTTGGACGAGAAATGGTTGGTTGTGAAACTCGAGTAAAAAAACACTCCTCTCAAATTGTTAGCTCAAACTGAACTACAGTGGAACCCTAAATTGTCATATAGTCTGTTCCCTAAAAAAGAAAGTCTATAATAAAAACATAAGCCATAAAACAAACGATGAAACAATAACACAAAAACTAAAATCACAAATATAAAGCAATAAGATTATCCTTCAATGATTCCCTGTGGGAAAATTCAGGCGTTACAATAGCCATTTTTTTGTTTTGTTTTGTTTTGTTAAAGAAAAACTACTAGATAAGTAGAATAAAAATACATAATAAGAAACCATAAACCGACTTTTTGGAACAATGAAGTGGCATGTGTTTTTTTATGTGAGACGCAGATGAAACAGAGCAGCAGATAAAACAGACATTGTCATATGCATAGGCATGCAATACTCCGTTCCCCATTATATGGGTGGATGTCCGAATTCGAGGTCCTTTAGGGCGGATTCTGCTGGAGTGCTGTGACCAAAAACAACAGTCAACCTGAACAAAAACAAAAATGTTAAAAAGTAATAATGACAATTAAAAAAAAGTAGCGTATACTGGAAAACATTTCTTGTTCTAAAGAGCAGAGACATTAATATTTTGTTACTGACTGATTTCTCCCTTGACTGCCTTGTGCTGTTTTTGTGTATTTTTTTTAACATTTCTCTGCTTCTTAGTCAAATAATGCGCTGTTTAACTGAGGACCAATTGGAAATGTGAAACTTGTTAGTGCAATTCAATCTGCTTGAAAACGTTTTATTCACGGATAGCATTTTAAGTCATAGTGAGTTACTGAGCTGACTCTGGATCTTTTATTCTTAAACCTATTATTTGCAATGACTGCACTGTCACTAGAAGAACCATGGCCACATGCTTAGCCAGGTCCACAAACACACACCACACCAGCACACATGCTGACTTGTAAATATTCCTCAGAATGTGTATATTGGCAGCTTAAAGTGTTCCAGTTCCCAGCGGAATGAATTAAACCTGAGTTGCAGTACATTCAGTGGATTCTTTCTCAAATTGATGCACAAATCCTCTTTCTATCACCCCACCACTAATGCAGTAATTACTTTCGTCTTCACACAAATTATACGTCCTGCTATGGTATAGTGTATCTCTTTGCAATTGTTCCACAATTGTTACTGTGTCAAATTAAATGTCTTCCCTTCCCCTTTTTCTCCCTCCACAGAGTTTATATCCAACTGCTCACTCATGGGGTGTCAGGATAATTGTGCAGTGACTCCATCGGGACCTGTTTGTTACTGTAAAAGTGGTTTTGAGATCAGCTCAGATAGAAACACATGCAAAGGTGAGTTATAGGTACAGTTTATTCGAATTTCTGGAAACCAAGTGGAATATACACTATGTGCTACTTGTACATCGTGGTACTGTAAACTGTATTCCAAATTATCATCCATATTGGATTTAAGTTAAATAAACGTTTTTAATTCAATGGAATGGTTTTTCTGGGCAGGTTTTTGCATATGGTGTTTCTCCTATCTGTATAGATCACATATTTCTCAGACAGGTATGATCATTAGTTTCCCAGCTAAGCCTAATTAAAGGAAAATTACTTCACGTTGTTGTTTCATATTATTAAAAAAGTCATAGATTTAAGCAGATATGGTGAACAAAATAATTCTGCTAATAAAATGTGTGAAATAGTCCAATTCCTTGCGAAAGGAATGAAAACACTGCACTTTTCAAGAAAACTATTTCAAGCAATTCTTATGAAATGGTTTCATTCAGCTGAAGGCGATGAAGGAGTGCAGCTGTTGAAAAGCCACTGATGAGGAGCAAACAGTTATTTGCTTGCTGCTGGTGACTGGAGTCCTAAGAACCTCTCGATGCAGGATCCTCCGAAGGCTTGCCGTCATGCATTAAGCTGTATTTCGGCCACCCATAACCACTGCTCACAAGGAGAAACTTTTGGGCTCAGAAATACATGAAGACATACCTTCAAACCGTTTTCACACTATGCTACTATACTACTACTAAAGTCCAGATGAATGGCCACCATGTCCTAACAAGGCTTGAACGTCAGCATACGGTAGCAGAGTGATCTTTTCTTTTCTGCCGGAAGAATGGGGAGTGAGATGCCTGAAGGTACAGTATCATAATGACCTGAGTATAGAGATAAAAGTTCATGGTGTGGCCGCCATCGTCCCCAGACCTCAACCCTATTGAGAATCTGTGGAGCACCTTTAAGAGGAAGATCAATGAGGGTGGACAACAGTATGCTGGACCTCCGAACAGCAACTCAGCGGGGCTGTTCTTGCATTTTTAAATGCGCTCGAAGCAAAAACTATTAATGGACTTCCAATCCGAATGAATGAGAGAGTTGCTAAGGTCATATCAAAAAGGAGCTCCTTTGTTAACATATAACTTGATGGGTAAAGATGTTGTTTTTGGTTGAAATAGTGTTTGTTTTTCTATAAAGATAATTATTTATGAGTTCTTCACAATGTGTTTTTTTAGTGTTGTGCACAATAATATTCACTGTAGATTGCATCTGCTTTTTAAATTGAACAACAACCTCTTAACATAATTGTATGCTTACTTATAATAAAAATACCAATGTGCTTGTGAAAAATTGAGTTTTTTCTCGTTTTCCAAAACTGTTCAAATATGACTTGGGGTATTAGGCTCTGGAACACAGTGTATACCTGCAGTACACCGCATACAAGACACGAGAGCTGGCTCAAACGCGTCGTATGTGTGCATATAGAGTATGCTGTGTAAAATATATTTAATGTTAATAAGTGGTTTCAAATGTGTGTGTGTGTTGTCAGATTTTGATGAGTGCAATGTGTATGGGACGTGCAGTCAGTCCTGTACCAACACTGAAGGCTCCTATTCTTGCTCCTGTGTGGAGGGCTACTTGCCACAGCCAGACAACCGCTCCTGCAAGGCCAAGAATGGTAAAAAGTCGCTGACAGCAGCACTTTGGCCCAGACGGTATGAATATTCCTTTCATGTTCCCGTGTTTATGTTTGTTCTGCCCAGTCCCAGTGGATCGTCTGCCTGTGCTATTGATCGCCAACTCCCAGAACATTCAAGCCACCTCTCTGAGTGGCACCACAGTCCACAGCCTGTTGTCAACCAGCACCAAACAAACCACAGCCATGGACTTCCTGTATGCTCAGGAAATGGTCTGCTGGATCCATGTGGGAGAATCCCCCTCATCCACGCATCTCAAATGTGCCAAGATTCCCAATCTTAAGAGCTTCACTGAGGAGAGAGTCATCAACATCTCTCTCAGCTTGCATCGTGAGTACACTCCATCAGTGTGCATCTACACTCATAAATCACAGTTAGCTTGCTTTTACAGAACACCAAGTATTTAAATTAGTGAGATCAGAGTCCGCAATAGTATCTTGCAGCTCTCTAAATGCAGTGTGCAGTATTACAGAAAAGGTGGTTGCCTCAAATATTAGTGATAGACCAATGAAGTTTTTTTCAGGCCCAATACCGATTATTAGTAGACAAGGAGGCCGATAACCGATAATTGGAGCCAATATTTGTTTTGCGGTAAAAAGGAAGGTATTGGTGTTAAATTATGAAACAAAAAACTCCAACACTTGACCTCACACCCATCTGTGGGGGTGTGGCGGGGAGGGGGGACAAGGGTTGGAGGGTTGGGCGTGTGGGATGGTGGTCTGTTGCCCGTGCCCCTCCCTTTGGGACGGGCTGGGCGCTTCGGTTGGGCTCGGGACCTCCCTGGCAGAGGGATTATTTCAAACTCCCCTGTTGCACAGCAAAACTGTTCCAGCACAAATTTCATACAGATCCACCATTCTGCAAGGTCATGCGGCTAAACAGGACAGGTTCAACAAAAAAAAAAAAAAAAAAAGGGGGGTGGGGAAGCACATGTATCAATTTTGCAACATGTTAGTATTTTTTTTTAATCGTAGAAAATCGGCATCTTTGTTTTAAAATTCGAACAAAAAGTGCAGGGAGCTCCCAGGCTCAGCACCATGTCTTAGAAAGTTAAATGAAAACTTTAACAAATAAATAGCTCTCCAAAGATTTCTAATGTAAATAAGGTTTTCCAAAATGGCAATATAATTTCAATGTTAATGTTTTACATAATAATTTTGTGTAAAGTTGCAAAACAAAAATTGTAGTTCCCAGGGTCAGCAGCATCTCTTATGAAGTTAACTGCAAATCTAGATAAATAGTTCCCTAAAGTTTTATCAAGCAAATAAAAGAAAGTTCAAGTTTTCACGTCCACCACTTGAGGTACATCCTCAATGCAGCTACCGGCCAGCAGGTCACCAGTGTGATGTGCCAGCAGAGAGCTGAACATCTCATCAACATGGCGGCGGAAGGATCGCGTTCTCGCCGTTGCATATTGTGGCTGTTTCCATCATTCTTGTGTGTTCATATGCAGCTGCCTGCTCCTCCTGTAGCAGCAGAAATAGTTAAACAGCCATTATTACCCTAGAGTTTTAGACATGAATGCTTTGCTGTCACGCACACACACAATTCTCCAGCCATCCCCTCAACATGCGTGCTTTCCTGCAATAAAATTAACAGAATTTTAACTCTCTCTCACTCTCTCTCTCTCTCACACGCACACACACACACACACACACACACACTTACTATTTCCCTATCAACACTATAAGCAACCATGTCTCAAGTGGTTAAACCTCTCCCTGTAACCACTAATATCGTTGACATGGCAAATTAGCAGCTACCTGGGTGTTAGCCTGCGAGCTAACCTCTTCCCCCATTGTCTACTAGCGGGGGTTAGCTCAAAGCAAGGCACTGGCAGCTTTATTTATACAATGCATTTAATACACAAGGTACTTTAACTCTTTTTTTGTCCTGTTCGGCTTTTAGGTCAAGCAGAATGGAGGATCTGTATCCCTTTTATGCCGGAACAGTTTTACTGTGTCAGAGTGGAGCTTTTAAGCTGCCGCTGTGGGTTCTTAGTATTATAATGGATATTTATTGAGAAACAGAGTTGATCAGTCGAACAGAACAAAGATTCTAGAGGGGAGTGAGAAAAGAAGACTACGTATATATATATATATATATATATATATATATATATATATATATATATATATATATACACACCCACACACACTGTGGGTATAGAGAGTATTCAGACACCCTTAACATTTTTACTCTTTATTATATAGCAGCCATTTGCTAAAATCATTTAAGTTAATTTTTTTTCCTCATTAATATACACACAGCACCCCATATTGACAGAAAAACATGGAATTGAATTGTTTTCAGATTTATTAAAAAAGAAAAACTGAAATATCACACAGCCATAAGTATTCATTTGCTCAATATTTAGTAGAAGCACCCCTCTGAGCTAATACAGCCATGAGTCTTTTGGGGTTTTTCACACCTGGATTTGGGGATCCTCTGCTATACCTTGCAGATCCTCTCCAGTTCTGTCAGGTTGGATGGTGAACGTTGGTGGACAGCCATTTTCAGGTCTCTCCAGAGAAGCTCAATCTGTCACTATCACAAATACAACAAAACAAAGTGATTTTTTATTTTTCCTGTTCTAGTCGTGGAAGTCACATGCAGCAGTTACTAAAACACTTCCTCCATCCATCCATTTTTTTTTTAAATACCGTTTGACCTCAGGATCGGGGTTGAGCAGGAGCCTATCCCAGCTAACTTTGGGCAAGAGGAGCGGTTCACACTGCACTGGTTGCCAGTCAGTGAGTGGGCAGATAGACAAGCAACAATTCCCACTCACATTCACACCCATGAGCGATTTAGAGTGTTTAGTTAACCTCACATGCGTATTTTTGAAATGTGGCTGGAAACGTACCCGGAGAATCTCAAACCTCAGATCTGTGAGGAAGACTTGCTAACCGCATGCTACCATCCTGCCACTTGCAACAACCAGATAATTACTGATCTGCGTAGTACAATTATTAATTGTACATTAAAATAGGTAACCATATGTCATGTTTCACATATATTTCACAATTATCATGTATTCATATTGAAAGAATTAGATAATTACAGTAGATCCCCTGAGAAAAACAATCACGCTATTTCTTTTGTACTGCATACAAACGAACAGGTTGGAATCCATGATTCCTTTAGCTAATTCTATAATATTTTTAGGAAAGTACTGTGTAATTCTGTGACGTGATTATGCATGCAGGTCAGGCATTAAGGAAGCTTGGGCATGAATAATACATACAGAGAAGGATTTTAAAATAAAACCTGCAGTGCTCCACAATTCTACAAGATCAATTTTCTGCCAGATTCATTTCTGGAATCCACCCAATAGGAATCGGAAATCAGCCTGTGTGATTAAAAAGATCAGAAGTTTAAAGTCTGATTTAATTGTGCTTAGTCTGCCTGCCATGTGCCACTGCTGCTACTGCTGGGATTTTAATATCAGACATAAACAGGCCAACTATGCTGAGCATTTCTTACAGATAAAATTACTGTTAACTTTTAACAAGCTTTATATATTGTTAACATACATTGTTGACATATTGTTAACATTTTAGATGTGTGCATGTGTACAGTATGTGTACATATACACATACACGTATGAATTCAAATGTTAGTACTTCTGAATCCACAAGTTTACATTACTTTTCACTGGGTAGTTTCTATTCAGTTAATTTATCCAGCCGACAATTTTACTACCATTTTCACATTTGGTATTTTTGCTGCAGAAACTGGCTAATAACCATTTGGAGTCAGATTTTTTCTAATTTATTTTAAAAATGAACATTTTTTTGGGCAACTTATTCAACCCAAAATGTTTTTTTTTAAAATAAATGCTCGACCAAACAATTTTTTTTGTGTTCAATTAACAAAAGAAACTGTGAAATGGGTTGAAAAGAAAATTTGAAAATCTGTCATTTACTCTCATCTATATTTTTTTCATCTTTAGTTTTAACAGTATTAGTCACTGCTTGGTGCAGTTTAAACACACATTTTCACATTATACTGTAATAAAAATAAGATCAGTGAAATATCAATGATTATCACTATTGCTCTTATGTGGCAACTTCTGAGTTAGGATCAGAAGTATGAGGAAATACCAGCTGCTCCCTGATGTTGTTCAAATAAGGAAGTAATTAAATGCTATTTCACATCCTGAAAACCAAGTTCAAATAATAATAATATGAATCCTAAGCTTGGGATCGTATTAGTGGTATAGCATTCGAGAGTCTGCTTGAATTTGTTCATAATTAATCCCATATTTGTGAATAAATATGACAAATAATAAGTGATCAAAAACAGAACGAACCTCTGGCATGAGAGCACGCAAAAGGCATCTAATTTTAACCTCTCCACTGCTCATTTGATACACAACACGAGAAGAGAGAAACAGAAGTTGTTTAATACGATTCAGCGATGTCATGTCTGGGGGCATCTGAGGGTTGTGAACCAGAAAGCACATTTAGTGTCGGTGCCTCTTGACCTTCTAAACGGGCAACAGACTCGGAGGTTTTTGTTTACAGTCCTCTCGTGAAGGAGACAGCAGAAACCAAAGGCTGGAGTGAACATACAGGAAATGATGCACGTTCGGCTGGAGTGACTCATGACCTCGGTACGCCACAGATGGCTTGTCCAGATGTGACTTCATCACTCTCTCTCGTCTTTCTCTGCATGAAAGTCTCAGTTTCTCCTTCAGTCTTGTGAAACCTGCAGTTTGCAATCACTTCAATTTCATTGTGTGCTACGAAAACACATAATATTGAAACAAGATGAAGAGCTGCAATGCAAAGAGAGCAACGTATAACATTAGGTCTTGCTTGAAGATGAAATATGTATAAATATTGCATTGCATAATTGCATTCTTGCACTCTTGTTTTATTTTTATAGTCTGTACACAAAGGAACAGTTGTATCAGTAGCATGAGTACATTAATTTGTTTGTAATATAGCTCTACTGTCAACAACATTACTGCTTCTATTAAATAAAAGGAATGAGACATGCGCTATAGTACTGAAAGGAATGAAACAGATATACAAAATGTTTTTTTTTCTTCATTAGTAGAGTGTAGATCTCCAAAACTGGAGATTCCCCCCCCCCCCCCCCCCCCCCCAAACCAAACTGTTCCGCTTCAGCGATCCCCCACACTTTTGTTAACAAAAATATTCATGCTTTAATCAATTACAAATCAAGTAAAATGTTGACAGGAGCTCAACGTTAACCAAATGCATAGGCTCCTTGGTGCTGATAAGGTACAGATTTCCTTGCAAAAAGAGTGCACATTTCAGGGGGATATGAAGTCCAAAAGCCCCAAAATGACAATATTGTATTTACAAGCAAGTAAAGGCAGAACTTTAATTTCTGAGACCTAAGAGCTCCCCAGCTGAGAATCCTTGAAACGAAGCTGATATCGGTTCAGCAGACACACTGTGGACGAGAGGGCTGATCCCAGAGCTGTCGCTAAGCCTCCAGGATAGACCTGCTCCCCTCCCTGCACAGCCTGCACCGTGTTCTGATCAGCACACACACAGCGCCTTGAAATCTCCTTACGGGGTCATGTGCTGCTAAAAGTCAAGCCAGCCAGCACATTTCAAATTGTTCCCCCATTCACACACACACACACACACACACGCACACACACACCCACACATGCCGTTTGGATGATTTATTTTTTTTGCTTTGACTTGCAAGCTGGTGGCACGGTGAGGTACTGGTTGGAGCGTCTGCCTCACAGTTCTGAGGACAGGGGTTCAATTCCCGGCCCCGCCTGTGTGGAGTTTGCATGTTCTCCCTGTGCCTGCGTGGGTTTTCTCCGGGCACTCCGGTTTCCTCCCACATCCCAAAAACATGCATGCAAGGTTAATGGAAGACTCTAAATTGCCCGTAGGTGTGAATGTGAGTGTGAATGGTTGTTTGTTTATGTGTGTCCTGCAATTGGCTGGCAACCAGTTCAGGGTGTACCCCGCCTCCTGCCCGATGATAGCTGGGATGGGCTCCAGCACGCCCGCGATCCTAGTGAGGATAATTGGCTCAGAAAAGGGATGGATGCACTTGCAAGCTTGCACTTGAGATAAGAGTGATGTGTGGTGGCAGTGAACTCAATTCACTTCACAACAAGCAGCAGTTTGGTAGGTAGAATTAGTGTGCCATTCTTTAAAAAAGGGCCTTCAAGCTGTTTATTGCCACTCTCAGTTGAAGTTTACTGACAAACTAAACTTAACATTGTGTTTTGAAAACAACCACATAATTTAGCCTTTAAGTCTGAAAGCTTAATACTACACATAATGGGAATCAACCTAATGAATACTAATGCATAGCATTGGGGTCATGGTGTATAACCCTTTAAGCAATGGATATTTGAACCCAAAGAGTGGATCAACACATGTAGACAGATAATATAACAATACTCAAAGGCATATAGTCTTTATCCTCTGCAAAGAACGACTAATACTACTCCTGAGGACCGGTGACACCTCATATGTCTCCATGTATAGGTACTGTATATGCATACGTCTGTGTTATACTGCCCCCATGTGCCCAAGGGACACACACTAACAAGAGCAGCATAATGACCGTTGAGTTGAAGCAAAAAATGTAACAAAAATACTTTAAATTATTTCCATTCTATTTAATCATGTCATTACTCGTTTTTCTAAAGTTCAGTATTTTAGTTTGCTATTTTTTCCTCATTAAAATCCATCTATTTTTGGAAGGTAAGAAAAAAATCCATTATCCATAATCCATCCAAAAATCCCTCCCCCGAACCCCCCCGCCCCCCCAATCGAAAAATTGTTTGGAATTCTTTGTCCACAACCCTCAACCCATGCCTCTGTTGGGAGGTATCAAAATAGCACTACCAGGATCATTGTTGCCACAGTTACCTTGAAAAAGTAACTTAGTTACTTTGCTGATTACTTGATTTCAAAAGTAACTAAGTTAGAAAAAAGTACAAGTACAAAAAAAAAAAAAAAAAAAGCATTAGCTTAACTGTACCCATTACTTGGTAATGTACGCCACACAAGTTACAGAATCATGTCATCAACATGAAGCAATAACTTAAATATCAGTGTAGTTGAAGCCACATTAAATCAGCAACTTAGTGCAGACTTGACATGCCAACGCAATACAGTAAGTTCCGAAACGTAAACAAGCACACCATTCTCAGTACACTGCCGATTGCGGTCCATGAAACCAACTGTGTGCGTGCGTGTACGTAAACGTGAAAGTGAGTCACACACACACACACACACACACACACACACACACCATTGCTCCCACCACAGTAATTTTGATGCAATGAGTGAGAAAACTTTTTTCTTACTGTGACGTCAGCCGTGCAGCGTGTTCAACCAGCTCACCGACGAAGTTGAGAGTTCTCACTTTTCATTGTAAATATTATTTAAGCTAAGTATTGTAAGTCCTTCAGTGAGTCAGTCCTTCCCTCCATGACCAATTGATGAACGTGCACTCGGCATTAATAATTAACCCACAATCCATTGCGCGTTTAACACGCCAGTAAAACTGTATTCTTAATGTGTAAATAAAAAAGTAACAACAATAAAATCCACTATTTACTAAGAAAAATAACAAAAATAGTGTGGCGAAAGTGAAATCGTGCATTTCTTTGCACTTTTATGGTACTGCACCGTCACTTTGCTTTCTAGAATCAACAATCACTTCCCAATCGCGTTCCTCATAATGAAGTGCACTTAATGAATCCACACCAGGGAGGGAAAAGATGCTGCATGCAGGAGGAGAGTGCAGGGGAATGGCAGGAGTGAGTAAAGCGGCTCCTTTTAGAATATTGCCCTTCTTCTCCTGTACCTTTGTTTATCCATGGCTTAATCAGTGAATCGGTGTGTCGTGGGGCAGCTGGAAGTGTTTAAACAGAGCACTGTGTGTTAAAAATTAAGAGCACCTCTGGGATTACGGCCGCTGACTCCCATAAACCTCAGAAATGCTGCACAACGGCCAAGTTTCCCTGGTGGAAATCAGATCTCTCTTTCCCTCCCAGCTTCTCCTCTATTTTTTCCTCGCATTTTGTTCCTTTCTGCTTCATTCCTCTGCCGTTTTCCCTTATACCTTTTCTCCAACTGTTACTCAAACCAAAACACTTTCAACACTGACAACTCCTCTGCAACGAGAGACAGATTTATTGGTCCGTCATTGGTAAAAGTAGCTGTTTTTTTGCCAAAGAATCTGCTTAGTCATTTCCTCCATACCAAAGCTTTTTGGTCTTGGTTGGAGAAATGGACACTTTGGTCTGCGTTCCTCATCACAGTGACCCAGCTCACCCTGGAAAACAACCCAGTACTTCATGACCCTGGGTCCCTGCTGCTCGAGTGCAGCCCCCTATCTGGGCTGTTTGTGTTTGTGTGAGGACAGTTCTGAGGAGAGCAGAGCACAGAGCAGCTGTAAAAATAGACATCTTGTGGTTTGTGAAGCCCTCCTCCCCTTTCCACTTTCTCGCTGTCGCTCACACACTTAATCTACTGCGCTGTTGAAATGTGGAAAGAACAACATTTAGATCTTTAACTTAAAGCTTCCCAATGGTTTTGGCATTTGGGTCCCCTTCAAAGCAGATTTTTCATAATTTTTGTTAGGAATGGGTGAGTACTGATACAAGGTATCGGATACTGGTGAAGGCAGCCAATGCTAGCCACCGGTACCTAAAGGGAGAATTTGCAGTTTTCAAACTGCTAGCAAGATTCAAATGTAGCCTCACTCCAGTCCTCCCTCCCTCCTCGCTTCTCTGACCAATGCTGCGCACCTCACAAAGGTGAACGTGTACAAGACGTACGTGCATTGTATGAACGTGAATAGTAAACAAGCCGATCTTAGCCATTGCTAGCCGTTTGATGTTGTTTTTGTTTTTTTACAATGTACAATCAATTAAAAATCTAAATTTTGCGTCGGTACTAAAAAGTGCTGGGCGAGTATGTGGTGATTCTCATTCTTCCGACGGCAGTTCTTCCTTTTGCAGTGCGTGTTTGAAGCTCTGGTTTGCGCTTCCCCTTATGCCCCAGAGCTGTCGAAATCCTTCTGTGTCACTTGTGTTGCTAACCAGAGGTATATAGTCTTTGGCAGCCATGCAAACAAGTGAGGCTTAGCGTGTGCGTGTGGATGTGCAGTTTTTCTCGCTGTTTGAGTCACAATACAACTGTTCCCCTCAAACCAGAATACAAATGGTTTCATCAGTCTATTCATCTTAAGTCATCTCTCATGTAACGGAAAGTGCAAAAAGACAAACATAATACAGCACTCAAACATTTAAAAAAAAAGCTTTATTTAGAGACAAGTGGTTTCTCTTTTCGCAACGGATGAGATTCATCCCCGCCAGAAAAAAAATTAAGCATTTCCATTAATTTACGTCAACCTCGTGAGTAAGGCTTATTATTTTGTGTTCGTGTGTACTTTCACAATCAAGGCAATTCATTGGCTACCTTGTTGTTGTCAGAGTGTATCCTGCTGATTGCACAGCCTCTTTCCAAAATGTGGTCAGACAAACAAACTTGTTTTTTTTAGTTTTTATTTGCAGTTGTTAACAGTTTAACTTTGGCAGAGGTGCTCTAAACTTTCTCAACAGAAATGGTTGTCAATGATCACATTCACCGATAAGCAAAATATGATAAACAGGACACAGTCTGACATCACTTGTGATGGCACACTCACATCATTCTGGGAGGTATTTGACTAGTATTTGGCTTTAGATGCTGTTTGGGGGAAGGAAGGAAGTAATCAAGGATCGTTTTATATAGTCTTTTTTTGTCCACTGTTTTTCTCTTCCCCCATACCCTCCCTATGTGGCTGGAATAGAGGCATCCATCCAGACCATCCAGAGCAGTGTGCATGGAAGTGTAGACTTACTTGTTTTCCTTCTCCAAACTTGACACTTTCAAACTTGTGTTTAATTCTAAGCAAGCAGCCTGTCTGACAAGTGCATGACATTTGCCGGCTTGATGCTGTTCGCTTGTCAACTCATTTGTCAGTCGAGCAGACGTCCCCTTTTTCCAAACCTGAAAACATGGACGGCTTGTGTTTAGTGCATAGCTGCTCAGTAATTTGATGGCTCACTTAGTTTACTTCAACACGTTATCATGACCTCTTACTTGCTAGAAGTATTTACAACAACATTACATGTTCAGGTTCTTTACAAGTCCACAGGAATTTAAGGTCTAAAAAGAAGTTACACTTTTCCTCGCACCTCCTCCCACCCTCCTCCCTCTCCCCCTGTCCCTCTCTCTGTACAGATGTGGAGCAGATGGCCATCGACTGGCTCACCGGAAACTTCTACTTTGTAGATGATGTGGACGACAGGATCTTTGTGTGTGACAAGGATGGAGAGACATGTGTCACCCTTCTGGACCAGGAGCTTTACAACCCCAAAGGCATTGCCCTGGACCCCACCATGGGGTCAGTGTGATGATTTTTCTCCCGTGTACATAAACCCACTTGGAATGCTCCCATGATCGGTTCTCCTACTTAAAAAGATGAGAGAGGCTTGTAATTTTCATCTTAGGTATACCTCACCTTTAAGAGACAAAATGAGAAAAGAAAATCCAGAAAATCATATTGTCTGATTTGTAAAAAAATTATTAGCAAATTATGGTGGAAAATTAGTATTTGGTCAATAACAAAAGTACTTCGTTATATACCTTTTGTTGGCAATGACAGAGGTCAAACATTTTTTTAAGTCTTTACAAGGTTTTCACACACTGTTGCTGGTATTTTGGCCCATTCCTCCATGCAGATCTCCTCTAGAGCAGTGATTTGGGGCTATCGCTGGGCAACAGAGACCTTCAACTCCCTCCAAAGATTTTCTATGGGGTTGTGATCTGGAGACTGGCTAGGCCACTCCAGGGCCTTGAAATGCTTCTTGCGAAGCCACTCCTTCGTTGGCGGTGTGTTTGGGATCATTGTCATGCCGAAAGACCCAGCCACGTTTCATTTTCAATGCCCTTGCTGATGGAATGAGATTTTCACTCAAAATCTCACGATACATGGCCCCATTCATTCTTTCCTTTACACGGATCAGTCCGTCCCTTTTCAGAAAAACAGCCCCAAAACATGATGTTTCCACCCCCATGCTTCACAGTAGGTATGGTGTTCTTTGGATGGAACTCAGCATTCTTTCTCTTCCAAACACGACAAGTTGAGTTTTTACCAAAAAGTTCTATTTTGGTTTCATCTGACCATATGACATTCTCCCAATCCTCTTCTGGATCATTCAAATGCTCTCCAGCAAACTTCAGACGGGCCTGGACATGTACTGGCTTAAGCAGGGTGACACGTCTGGCACTGCAGGATTTGAGCCCCGGTAGCCTTTATTACTTTTGGTCCCAGCTCTCTGCAGGTCATTCACTCGGTCGCCCCGTGTGGTTCTGGGATTTTTGCTCACCGTTCTTGTGATCATTTTGACCCCACGGGGTGAGATTTTACGTGGAGCCCCAGATCGAGGGAGATTATCAGTGGTCTTGTTTGTCTTCCATTTTCTAATAATTGCTCCCACAGTTGATTTCTTCACACCAAGCTGCTTACCTATTGCAGTCAGTCTTGCCAGCCTGGTGCAGGTCTACAATTTTGTTTCTGGTGTCCTTTGACAGCTCTTTGGTCTTGGCCATAGTGGAGTTTGGAGTGTGATTGTTTGAGGTTGTTGACAGGTGTCTTTTATACTGATAACGAGTTGAAACAAGTGCCATTAATACAGATAACGAGTGGAGGACAGAAGAGCCTCTTAGAGAAGAAGTTACAGGTCCATGAGAGCCAGAAATCTTGCTTGTTTGTAGGTGACCAAATACTTATTTTCCACCATAATTTGCTAATAAATTCTTGAAAAATCAGACTGTGATTTACTGGATTTTTCCCCCCCTCAGTTTGTCACTCATAAGTGAGGTATACCTATGATGAAAACTACAGGCGGCGGTACGGTGGGCGACTGGTTAGAGCGTCAGCCTCACAGTTCTGAGGACCCGGGTTCAATCTCCGGCCCCGCCTGTGTGGAGTTTGCATGTTCTCCCCGTGCCTGTGTGGGTTTTCTCCGGGCACTCCGGTTTCCTCCCACATCCCAAAAACATGCATTCATTGACAACTCTAAATTGCCCGTAGGTGTGACTGTGAGTGCGAATGGTTGTTTGTTTGTATGTGCCCTGCGATTGGCTGGCAACCAGTTCAGGGTGTACCCCGCCTCCTGCCCGATGACAGCTGGGATAGGCTCCAGCACGCCCGCGACCCTAGTGAGGAAAAGCGGCTCAGAAAATGGATGGATGGAAAATTACAGGCCTCTCTCATTTTTTAAGTGGGAGAACTTGCACAATTGGTGGCTGAATAAATACTTCTTTGCCCCTCTGTACAAAGCACTTGTTGCAGATTTCATAGGGCACAAAACCGCCGCCTCTCTGCCACTGCAAAATTGCTGCTGCTAATGTTACAAAGTCTTCTCTGCTGAGCCCCCGTTAATCAGGTCTTGTGTGTGTCTCTTCTCAGAAAGGTGTTCTTCACAGACTACGGTCAGATTCCCAAGGTGGAGCGATGCGACATGGACGGCCAGAACCGGACCAAGCTTGTGGACAGTAAAATTGTGTTCCCCCATGGCATCACGCTGGATCTGGTCAGCAGGCTGGTGTACTGGGCTGATGCCTATCTGGACTACATCGAGGTGGTGGACTACGAAGGGAAGAACCGGCACACCATCATTCAAGGCCTGTTGGTAAGAGCATCTAACAATATGATCACCCCGACGTGTCTGCTGTCTGCTTAGTGAAGACTGGGCGCACAAAAGATGAGGGCATTTTGCTTTTTCAGCAGCTGATTAATCGTGTCTAATATCAAGGTGGTTAATGTTCCTTGTGGGTTGCCTCTGAAAGCCGTTACCATGACGTTTACTGTGATCTCTGGAAAGTAATGTCTTTCATTTATAGTCAGTAAGCCTCAGGGCACAGACACACACACACAAACACAAGCACCATGCTGTGTGTGTGTGTGTGTTTGTGTGCGTGTGTTGTGTGTGTACACCCGTTCTCATCAGTGTCCTTGAGCCGACTTAATGTTAGAAGGATGACAACATCATAGTGAATGATTATCTTAAAACTCAACTCAACTAAAAACATGCAGCGTAGGTTAGTGATGAAATAAAAATATTCCTACTGGACAATTCATTAGGTACACCCCTACAACCTAAAGAATTCCGATACCAGTATTTGGAATCTGCCTTTAAAAAGACAATACTGCTTGGTTGTGATTTACACTATACGAGAGGTACTATTCAGATGATTGTATTTATAGTGGTGTAGAACTGTTCTGCATCATACTGAGGTTCTAATATTTGGCTGGTCTCACGCACCTGTAGCTAAATATTGTCAGTAGAGATGGCCATGTGAAAAAAGGTTCAACAGTCAATGATCAATTATTTTATATTCTAAATATAATTTTTAATGGGATGTGAGGAACTTGAATGTTTTGAATTCCTACTTTTCTTTCCCATTGTTGGGTTGAGCAGAATAATGTTGATTGGAGTAGTTGTGCCATGACAGAGGTTTGCATGTCATTTTGGGCTTCTTCAGACAGCAAACTCTTTCAGATTGAACCAACAGCGCCTCTGCTTGTTGCAAGTAGTGCCTTACATTTTTCTTCAAGTGCTTTTAACTGCAGCACAGTGAACGAGTGGGTAGCTTGTCTGCCTCACGGTTCTGAGGTTAAGGGATCCAATCTTGACTCTGTCACCTGTGTGGCATTTGTTCTCCCTGTGCAGGAGTTAGTTTTTTCCAGGTACTCAGATTTCCTAGCACATTCTCTTATTTATTTATTTATTTATTTGATTGTTCTTTTGTTTGTCAGGAACAATGCAGTCCAACATAGTTACAAGCTTGCAGTTAATGTGATGCATAGTAGGTTTTACACGATCAAGATTTTTGGGGCCGATCACCAATCAGCGAGTTTAAAAAAACGATCACCGATCTGATCACAAGATGGAGCAATGTGTCTGTATAAATGACCTGTTCATTTACTGTATATATTTGTGATCTTAATTGCTAAAAAAAAATATATTCACCAAAAATAATGTATCTGTTCTTCTATTTCAGCCAGTGAGGCATAATGATAGACAGAACAAATGATAAATGGTCTTCTATTAGATGGCAGGAAGTACATAGAGTAATTAATGTCTCCACTTTTTGCGACATTTTTGTTTGTTGGTGTGCCGTGAGATTTTTCAATTGTAAAATATGTTCCTTGGCTCCTTAAAGGTTGGAAATCACTGCTCTAGTTAGATCGTGTATTTTAATCAGTCAGGTCAAACCAACATTACAACATGACAGAAATAATGGGTGCTAACTTACTGTAATTAAATTACTTTATTGTAATAAAATTACTTCACCCACACCGAAACCTTAGAGCAGGGGTGTCAAACTCATTTTTGTCACGGGCCACATCGCAGTTATGACTTCCCTCGGCGGGCCGCTACGACTGTGGACCCATATAAATTAAAGATTACCTCATATACTGTAATTACAGTACACACAACACATTGATGAAGAACCAGTTTTGAAATCAGAAGCCTATAAATACATGTTTTTCAACTATTACATTTCTTTTCAAATGGGGATTGGTAAAAAAAAAAAAATGCTATTACACCAGAACACAATTAGCGATTTTGATTTGCTTTCGCGGGCCACATAAAATGATGTGGTGGGCCGGATCTGGTCCCCGGGCCACCAGTTTGGCACCTGTGCTTTAGAGCATGATTCGACAGAACGGCGGCATGTTTACGTACAACCGTTAGTACTAGCAGTAGCTTGCTAGGCTGCATAACGTTTTGTTGCCTGCTTGCGAGCCTTATCGTATTAAAAGTACGTGAACATACCTCAAGCAAACTTTAAACGAACGTCCTCCCCTGTCCTGAGCACCGGTGACCACCAACACACGTTTTCTCCCATTTTGTCCTTATAATAGTCGGCACGATCCACTCTTGTTGCCACGGTAACGAGTGTATCCGGTCGCATTTGAGTTCACAAGATAAAGCCCAATGATCGTAAAAAACGGAATGTGGTGGTATCGGAATACAAGATTTTATGACATTAAAGCCGACCAGCCGATCAGCATAAAATGCTAATTATCGGCCGATACCGATCAGGCCAATAAAATCGGAATAAAGTCTAATGCAAAGAGTTTATAGCTAGTGCTAATTCTCAACTCCAGTCCCCGGTTGGGCTCTTCCACAATTTCAGTCCAATATAAAATATACATCAATAAAAAACATTGCAGTACAATATAAAATATGCATCAATTAAGAACATTGCAATACAACATAAAATATACATCAATTAAAAAGACAATAACATACAAATCAATAATTCATTAATCCAATATTGCATTATTGTAAAATCTTTACTTACTCACTCTCCTTCCCACACAATACACACTATTTAGAGATGAGTACAGTTTTGTTTTTTTCTTTAACCAGGTTTTCATTCAGGTGGTGAACATCTTTAAACTCTAAGGTGGATTTTATTTCTGATGCCAAGCAGTTCCAGAGTTGACAACTCTTTCTTTGAAGACTAGATTATCCTTTGTTGGCTGTTTTGTGTGTCCACAGGTGTACCCTGCCTCTCGCCCAAAGTCAGCTGGGACAGGCTCCTCGTGGCCAAAATGAGGGCAAGGGCTATAGAAAATGAATGAATATATATATGCCGAAAGTCAGCTGGGATAGGCTCTAGCATAGAACTCTCGACCATAGAACAAGCGCTATCAATGTTGGACGGGTGGATGCTTCAAGAAACAATTAATTGTTAACCAGTTCAACAAAATCAAACAAAACAATCAAATAATCAATTGATAAATTGCAATGCCAAGACTGTAAAATGAAGGAAACAAATATCAGCATATAAACATTATGTTGAATTAATGCAACTTATATAATGTTATAAAAGCAGCGTTTTGTATCGCTTTTGTATTAGAACTTGCAGGTGTAGCTAATGTTGCGTCCAGCCTGTGTATATCAAAGCCAGTCCAGTTTTCTGCGTCTACATTACAGAGGATAATTTGGGATGAGCGGGAGAAAAAGTGGTGTCCTTAAAATTTCTCAATCCTTGTGTCAGCATAGCAGCGCCATATCTTTCAGCCTGTGATAGCGTGATAATCAGTCTGTGTGTCTCTTTTACTGAGCTCCCAGCTTAAATGTGTGTGTGTGTGTGTGTGTGTGTGTGTGCGTGTGCGTGTGAGTGTGTGTGTGTGGCTGCATCATTAATTGACCAGTTAAGATCTGAGAGACCTTCTTCCACCGTTACATTTGTGCCTTTGAGGATGAGTTGTCCATCATTGTGAGAGCAGCAAACAGCTTTCATTTTTCGCTCTCAACTTAAAGACAGTTTCAGTTGCTGAACCCTGTTCTGCGTCACATGGTTGAGTTCAACAGGCTACCATAGCAACAGTACCTCTGCCACATGCTTTTTGGCCTGTAGGACTTCGGAGGCAGCTAATGTGTACCGGCTAGCCAAGCAGAATATGGCTTTTGTGGTCGCTGAGGAAAAAACTCGGGTGTGGCCATGGAGAACGACTTCCAGACAGCTCAGAGGAAATTCTGGTCCACCATCCAGCCTCTCAGGACGGGGAAGCAGTGCACCATCAACACTGTATAGTGGGGATGGGAATTGGTGACTTCAACTCGGGACGTTGTGAGTCGGTGTGCCGAATACTTCGAAAACCTCCTAAATTGTACCGACAAGCCTTCCCATGAGGAAGCAGAGTCTGGGGCCTCTGAGGCAGGCTCTCCTATCTCCGGGTTTGAGGTCACCAAGGTGGTTAAAAAGCTCCTCGGTGGCAGGGCTCTGGGGGTGGATGAAGTCCGCCCAGAGTTCCTAAATGATCTGGATGTTGTGGGGCTGTCCTGGCTGACACGCCTCTGCAACATCAAGTTGACATCGGGGACAGTGCCTCTGGATTGGCAGACTAGGTTGGTGGTCCCCCTTTTAAAGAAGGGGAACCAAAGTGTGCTTTCCAACTGCACTCCTCAGTTTCCTTGATTAGGTCTATTCAGAGGTTTTGGAGAGGAGGGTCTGTCTCGAAGTTGAATCTCGCTAAACCAGTCTACATGTGTTTTGTGGACTTGGACAAGGCATTCGACTGTGTCCCTTGGGGAGTACTTGGAGGGTGCTGCTGGAATATGGGGTGCCAGACCCCTTAATATGGGGTGTTTGGTCCCTGTATGACCAGTGTCAGAGTTTGGTTGCATTGCCAGCAATAGGTCAAATACGTTTCCAGTGAGAGTTGGACTCCACCATGGCTGCCCTTTGTGACCAATTTTGTTCATTACCTTTATGGACAGAATTTCTAGGCGCAGCTGAGGTGTTGAGCGGGTCCGATTTGGTGGCCTCAGCATTGTGTCTCTGCTTTTTACAGATGATGTGGTTCTGATGGCTTCATCAAGCTGTGACCCTCAAGTCTCGCTGGAGCGGTTCGCAGCAGAGTGTGAAGCAGCTGGGGTGAAAATCAGCACCTCCAAATCTGAGGCCATAGTCCTCAGTCGGAAAAGGGTGGATTGCCCTCTCCGGGTCGGGAAGAGAAAAAGCCACTGATGAGTAGCTTCTGGTGTCTCTGGAGTCCAAAGAACCTCTTGATGCAGTATCCTCCAAATGTTCACAGTGATGCATCAAGCTGTATTTTGGCCACCTCAGACAAATCTCACAAGGAGAAACATTTGCAGTAGTCTCAGAAATACATACAGACATAATACAGACTGACTTGGGAAAAGAACAAAACATCTGGGCTGCCTTTCGTTTCGTAGCATGCTAACTTACTGTGTGCATCTGACGTCTTCTTCTTCTTGGCTGTGTTGCTTCTTCGGTTCAACATCTTTTTTTGGTCCCTCCATTTGTTTGATTTTGCTGCCCACACCGAATGTGAGATGCAAAAGGACAACTAATACTCTCTGAGACACTTAATGTGATTGTAAAGATAACTAGCATTTTAAATGGTAATACTAACCGACTGAAATTGTATCACGGATTATCAGCAAACCACAAACCCTTCCGTCCCCATAATGTTTAACTCATGATCCCATATCACAACTATTTCTTGATAGCATACAAATATGGTCCCTCGGGGTGGGAATTGGTATAGTGTATTGGGAATGGTACTGTATCAATTAAAGCAATTTAACTACAGTACTGTGATCTTCTGGCAATGTGGCGACGATGTCACCACATTCTATTTTGTAAATCCAATTTCAACTTTTATCTTCATGCAGATAAAGTCTGTTTAAACCGAGAACATTTTGCATGAACATAATTTTGATTGGGCCCCCATTTGGTGAGAGATGTTCAAGCTGTTTTTCATGTACTGTTAAAATGTGAGGCAAAAAAATAAATAACAAAACACATTCTGTTTTTATTTCTTGTCCAAGATTGAGCATCTGTACGGGCTGACCGTATTTGAAAATTACCTCTATGCCACCAACTCGGACAACGCTAACATGCAACCCAAGACCAGCGTGATACGAATCAATCGATTCAACAGCCCAGACTACCAAGTGGTGACACGGGTGGACAAGGGAGGCGCGCTGCATGTCTATCATCAGAGACGCCAACCACCCGGTACACACCATTTTTTGTCATTTTGCCTCACATAACAATGCATGCGAACACATTGGGTTTTTATGACGTTTTCACTTCTTCAGTCCGAAGCCATGCCTGTGAGGTGGACCAGTTTGGAAAAGCGGGAGGTTGCTCAGACATCTGTCTGCTGGGAAACGGACACAAAACCCGGACATGCCGGTGTCGCTCCGGATTTAGCCTGGGAAGCGATGGAAAGTCTTGCAAAAGTAAGTGGCGTCATGATACGGTAAGTCCAATATAATAAATTATGTGCGAAATATTGGCGCCGCACAGAATATAACCTAAAGTTTCAAAGATATTGGGGGTGGCAGTAGCTCTAATCTCTTAAGACTTGAGTTTTGAAACACGAGGGTCACAGTGGACAAAAAAAAAAAAAAAACTTAAAACAAAAGTACAATGGCAGCTAGGTGTTGGAAAGGTGCTAGTCTGCTTCCGGACTACTGTCAAGGTGCCCTTAAGCAAGGCACTGAACCAAGTCCCCCTTGCTTAAGAAGTGCACCACTGTTTGTGCACCCCTTTCACTCTGACATCTCTCCTTGCATGCCTGCGTGTGTGATCTGGTTCTCTTTGTGGTGTGCAACACAAATTTACAGCAGTGTGAGTTGAATGTTCCCTCGAGGGATTATAGCGTATAATAAATGAATAAAACATGAACAAATTTTCAATGGTCAATAGGTCAAGTTACAGGTATGTTTTTGACAAATCTTCACACTGCAAGTGATTATTTACCAATACAGAGCAAACAACCCGATGGATTTTGAAGGTTGTTCAACTTAAATTGCTTGAGGTAGCCTCACTGAACAAAAGTCTATTCAGAGATGTAGTCCACTGAGAAGCTTTGAAAGAAATAACTGGTGGTCATTGTGACAGTCTCCGCTGATCTTGTCGCTGCTATGTGGCCAGCCAGCCAGCTTATTATGTGTGGTTTTTTTAATTCTATTGAAGACTAAAATTTATAAATTTATTTATGTACCTCCTGAGGCCAGACTGCCTATGAAAATGTTCAAAATGATTTTACTAATGAAGAGTCATTCAAATAATATTACATAAAGCTTCCTCAAGAGACAATTGAGGCCCACTTGATATTCATTGCTTTTCATAAAAAAACAAGGCTTGAGTTAACATCTAATTTGCTTATTTGATCTAACAAGCAGATGTGTGCAAATGATTTCCACCTTTCAGTGCTGCTATTGATTCTTTGTTTTACTTCAGAGCCTGAGCATGAGCTCTTCCTAGTCTATGGTAAGGGACGCCCGGGGGTCATCAGGGGCATGGACATGAATGTCAAGGTTCCGGATGAATACATGATCCCTATCGAGAATCTGATGAAGCCCAGAGCTCTGGATTTTCACGCTGAGACCGAGTTCATTTACTTTGCTGATGCCACCAGCTATATCATTGGGCGGCAGAAGATCGATGGGACTGAGAGGGACACCATTCTGAAAGAAGGTGGGTTATGGCACCTCTTGAACAAAACTGTACCACAAGTAACACAGGAGACCTAATTCTGATTTTTTTCCCCCCCAGGGATCCACACGGTGGAGGGTATCGCTGTGGACTGGATGGCAGACAACTTGTACTGGACAGATGACGGGCCCAAAAAAACCATCAGCGTGGCTCGGCTGGAGAAAGCCTCCCAAACTCGCAAGACGCTCATTGAAGATAAAATGACTCACCCTCGTGCAATCATTGTGGACCCTCTCCATGGGTAAGTGAGATGGAAGTTATATGGGAGTTGTATTCTACAGTCGAGCAGTGATTCCAAACTATTTGACTCAAACTGAAATTACGGACACAAATGTACTAAGTAACATTATCATATACAATACCATACAAAATGTTTTTGGTACTTTGGCATTAACTTTTGTTTGTTTTTGCATTGCTATAATAAGTATACAGCATATACAGTAGAATGTCACTCAGTACCGCGTAGACTTTCACCTAAACCGTTAACCGTTAAAGATAAAGAAAACGTGCACGCATCACGCATTCTGGGAGGTGAATGGATGTCGTGACTGAAATGGTGAAAATAACTTACTGTAGCTGCACTTTTTTCCAAAATTCTTTCTTGGTACGTGCACTGCTTTTTACAAAGGTTTTGTGGAATTCTAAATATTTGTCCTACTATTTACTGTGTTTAGTATGACTGCTAGCTAGTGGCAGCCCAACACTTTTGCGCAGTGCTGTACATATTTACTTACCATTGTGGGACATTTCGGTACATTAAGATGCATGAACATGGTAAAGCAACTCTCCAGAACTTTTCAATAACCCTTCCTCTTTATGACACATTCCTTTACCTCAGATGTTTTGTCTATAGAACGAATCATGTACGGACAATTTACTGATACTGGGTGCACTGCATATCAGGACAGTAAAACTGTGCATTTTGTGTTGTTAAAGAATGGCCCAAAATATTGCTTAATTGACAAAAGGCCATGCCTTTTCTCAAACATAGTTTGGAAATTGCTTCTCTCGACAGTAAAGATCTAAGGTAGAATTGCTGGTAGCTTCACGATCAATGGTGCTACTGTGTTCCTATAGTGTTTGTGTGTGCTTATTTGTGTTCACGGAAAGTACTTTGAGCAATAATAAATGGCCATTATCTCATTTAGTCTGCCCGCTTACAATCATCGTCCATCATATCTTGTTAACCCTAATAATAACAACTACAAGAACGCTCACAGAACTCTACCAAGGCTTATGTTAATTTGGATGAGCTCTAAAGTGTACAATTTCATAGAAACTAACTCCTACCTATACAGTGCCGTGAAAAAGTATTGCCCCCCCCCTTCTCAAATTTGTATATTTTTGCATAGTTTCCCCACTTTAAGATCATCAAACAAATGTAAATATCAGAGAAATATAACCCAAGTGAACTTAAAATGCTGTTTTTAATTGGTGATGTCATTTATTAAGGACAAAAGTTACCTGGCCCTGTGTGAAAAAAGTAATTGCCCCCCTTGTTAAATCTTGAATTAATTGTTGCTAATCACAACTTTTGATTAGACTCATTGCCAGTTCTAGAAAACGGTTGATTTCAGTTGTTGCTGCTGAGGATGGCACAACTAGTTCTTACGTTTAGGGGGCCATTACCTTTTCATGCAGGTAACCTGTTCAAGGTTACCTGACCCTGCCTGGCCCTAAATTTTTCCTCAACAAATCAAATCACCTTTTAAAACCAGCATTTTAAGTTCACTTGGGTTATATTTCTCTGATATTTACATTTGTTTGACGATCTTAAACATTAAAGCTACAAGAATTTGAGAGGATGCCAACTCTTTTTCACCGCACTGTACTTGGCTTTTGTCACTGAGAAATTGTGCAAAATGTTAAAGTGTACTCTCAATATTAGCAGCTATGGAATACTAATTCCTGGTTGCAAATTTTAATCTTAGCAATTATGGAAAGCTAATTCCTGGTTGCGCATCTTTTATCAGTTTTTTCGTCTTTTCATCTATTTTAGAGGAACGTACAGTTCTTCGTAATGTGACAGTGACTTTTTCTCTGCATGATGAAAACTGTCCTCACTGTTTTCCATGATATATTTAATGTCTTGGAAACTCTTTTTTAATCTTCTCCTGACCAATACATTTGAACCATGATATTCCTTTCTGTGCACCATGACCTGTGCTGTAAGATGTGACTACAAAAAGCATACAAGGACATCATAATTTTATTTGGCGTTAACCAGTGGCACTTTAATTGGTGACAGGTGTGTGCTAACTCCCCTTAAACGTGAGTTTGAATGTAACTGGTTAATTCAGAACACAACCACATCCCCATGAGGGTTATGAGGGTTTTCACACTTGTGTAACAACATAATCTCAGTTTTTTTATTTGTACTTCCCCTCTCTAAAAGATTTGATTATTATTCCCCCCCCCCCAATCATATTAATGGTGGATTTTTTTTTCTTTAATTATTAATCTTATAATATCCCCCCCAAAAATTTTGGACAGGGCTGTGCAGACCTTTTATATCAACTGTATCTCTGTCCAATGGCTTAGTAAAACACAGGCACGTCTGTCTCTCACGCTGTCATACAGAGCATAATCTGCCTGTGTATGGATGATGACCTCCCTGGCTCTCTCTTGAGAACTACGTGCTTGAAAATACAAACACACACACACACATGCACGTGCGCACACACAGACAGACACGTGCACACAAGTGCGCGCGCACCCACACACACACACACACAAACACTTTGGTTTGCTGGTGTGATGTGTGGTGATGATGCTACCCGAGGGAGAGCCACTAGCCTGCACTAATGCTTGAAATCCATCAGACTCTGGGAGAAAAGGCAGGAAGAAGAGACATTTGCAGGAAGGGAAATTAAGACAGATGGGATAAGGAAATGCTTTGTATGAACAAAAGTATTGGGACAGATCATTTAGTCCTTTTGATCAATTGATTGTTCAGGAGCTCCACAAGGACTTTTTTTTCCTTTTGAATTTGGATTCTTCATCATACAAAAATATTTTGGGTATTTCTATGGGAACAGGTTGGGGAAGGATGTTTACTGTTCCAGCATGACTGTGCTCTATTTTACAAAGCAAGGTCCATGAAGCTTCCATCATTGGCTGTGTTTCCTGTGGAAAAATAAAATACTTTGGTTGAAAAATCCCACAGACACTCTATATATTATGGCAAAGTGTAGACTCACTAGTATTTTCTACCATCTGCATGTACATCACCTATCCAACTAAATGCCAGGCCCCAGTACTTCAGAGAGTACCAGTACCCAGATTATTGCACTACAAGTCACTTTAAACTGCATACATTTCTTGAAGTCTCTGCGCCCTTTGCACAATGGTCATTGCACCGGACTATTGTTCTGTTAGTCAGTGCAACTGCTCTAATTGCTAATTTCAAAATTGTCCCCAAAATTTTTTTTTATCGGCATTACCTGATTGCTAGCAACCTTTTATTGCTCAGTGACTGTTTTTTTTTCTTCAATGTCTATATGTCTCAAAAGTATTCTCTGTCAATTGACCGGAGACAAATTCCTCATGTGTTTTGACATACTTGGCAAATAAAGATGATTCTGATTTTGATTCTGTCCCCATTGTGTATCAAATATTACCCAGCCATCCATTTTCTATACCGCTTGCTTGTCCTCATTAGGGTCACGGGTAGGCTGGAGCATGTCATGTCAAGCCAAGACAATCACAAGGCACATATAGACAGACACACAACTTCTTCTTATTCATTGAACCTAATATCCATCTTTTTGGAATGTGGTAGTAGGCCGTAACACCTGGAGAAAACATGGGGAGAACATGCCAGGCCAAAGCCGAGATCCAAACCCAGAACATCAGAACTATGAGGCAGATGTGCTAACCTCTGCTTCAAAGTTCTGCCATCTAATGTTTATTATATTTCTTAAAACATACAGTATTTATAATTGGCAATTATGAAGAAAACTCGTCTGGAAATCCCCAGAGACAAACTATGTTCTTAGTGTATTGTACTCTTAATGCATCTTTATGAAGTGTCAGAGTTTCCATTAACGCCAACAAACTGGTGTCCATCCTCCTCTGTCTTCTGAAGGTGGATGTACTGGACAGACTGGGAGGAGGATCCCAAGGAGAGCAAACGAGGAAAAATTGAACGCGCTTGGATGGATGGCTCCAACAGAAATGTTTTCCTCACCAGCAAAACTGTGCTGTGGCCTAACGGCCTGAGCCTGGACATCCCACAGGAAATCCTTTACTGGGTGGACGCCTACTATGACCGCATCGAGATGGTCTACCTCAACACCTCAGAACGCAAGGTCAGAACTCGTCGCCATCGCGTTATTGGAGGCCTTTAGTTGAAATGTACTGAGCTGACAGTGCTTCAACTGTTAGTGACCTCATAAGGAAATAACCTTACAGCAGTGTTATATACTGTATTTTTAGTGGCATGTTTAGTTTATCATTTGTTAATTAATTAATATACAAATTGTATGGTTTATTGTGATGAAAATAATCTAAATAGTTGAGATACTTTAAGCACTATTTTAAAATGTAAACTATATCCAGAGGTTCTGATTTGTTGAATAGTGGCTAGTACCGATGTTTTTGTTTTTTTGTTTTTTTTAATGGTGCATTTACAAATCAATCAGGAAGCCTTTTATTCTCAGGTGTTTTAATGGTTGTTTGGTAATGGGCCCCAAAATGTTAACTGCCTAGATTTATGGCGTCATTAACTATAAACAGTCAGAGGTTCGAGGAAAGGTCATCACTGTCACATTTTATCCTCTTCCCCCGCTTTTCTCAAACGGATAGACGGTGTACGAGGGCCAGGAGCTGAACCATGCCTTTGGTCTCTGCCACTATAAACACTTCTTGTTCTGGAACGAGTACCGAAGTGGCAGCATTTACAAGTTGGACACCACCACTAGCACTGCCACCCTACTGCGCAATGAAAGGCCGCCCATTTTTGAAATACGCATGTATGACGCTCAGCAACAGCAAGGTAGACTGTCTCTCATACAAGCTGGTTCTAGTGTCCGTTGTCTATGGTCTCATTGAGGCCTGTGTGTTTATGTCCCTTCACATTCTTCATCTCTAGGTTCTAATGCGTGTCGTGTGCACAACGGAGGCTGCACCAGCCTGTGCTTGGCCATACCAGGGGGCAGGCAGTGTGCCTGTGCAGAGGACCAAATACTCGACTCCACTGACAACACTAGCTGCAAAGGCAAGTATCAGCTTTGTGCAATTCGGTTTATGCCTAAATGTTAGGGAAGATTAGTGATTGCAGTAAAACAAGCACCTGTTTCGTCACTGACCATAACATTAGGTACATCCCGACAATTGAATGAGATCCACTACAAGGGCTCTATCAAACATTACGCCTTTAAAAAGGACAGCTAGAATGTCTCAGACCTCTGGAAAGACCAAACAATGTCTGCCTATCTCATCTGCTAAAAAAATTTTTAAAAATAAAATAAAAATCAGGGCTTACGAGGCAGTGTAGTTGTCCTCCATGCCTGTAGTTGCAGTATTGCACATTAAAATTGGGTGTAGCTGGGTCTATGCCCTACTTGGCCTCAATGCAAATATATTGCGTGGTGTGAAGGGTGAAAATAAATTACTCTATTGACACCTTTATCGAAAATCTACTTGAAAATTGAATTAGTTCTTCCTTTAGCCATCCTTCTAGTTGGAATCCCTAGTTTGCCTTGGTCTAGAACATTATTGATGCACTAGTTAGCCTTGAGGTCTATCAGAAAGGTTCCAAAACTGGTGTCACAAAACTTATATTTCACACTGTTGGATTTATCTTACCCAACATTATAAAAAATAGACACAAAAGGAATGAAGACGCTGGTTTCTTTTTCTCATGAGGAGGGCGTATGGGAGATTGTTCAGATCACAGCCTCTCAACACGCTCTAAACAATCCCTCCCGTCGCTCCTGCATTTATTTGAAAATAGGAGGGTTTTTCCCAGACATAATGTTCTAAACAATAAGACACAACACAAAACATTGGACCAACACCTGTCACGTCCCCGACCACATCCGATCACGTCCTTGGTCCAGGCGCCCTTCCATCGGATGATGCTGAGTCATCTTTTCGAAGGCGAGACATCTAAAATCGTCCATAATACTAATGCAAGCTAAGCAAATAAATGATAACTTCTAGAATATATTTAACATTTCCCTCCTGTTTATCATGTATTTGCACAAATTCTCATATCATCTTACAGTCACTTCATTTCGATTTTTAATTGTAGAATCATTTTTATGAAATAAATACATTTACACTCAGAGTAAACTTGTCATACATGAATGTTGTAGTTTAAACATCGTAATCACCTGGATCAGGAAACAAATCAGGTAAAACAACATCATCATCATCATCGTCATTATTATCAACCTCCAATAAAGGATAAATCTGCTCCATACGGTTCCATGTGGGTTATGGCTGTGGTGATTAATTTACTGATTAATGCCCAAATGCATGGGATACAACAACATCCACACAATGTCAGAATGGCTGCAAAAACAGCAATTGATATTAATATTGGTGAAATTAGGGTTTTATATTTACCAAAAACGTCCATTCAGCTGTTTCACAAGGAGTGTTGATTGAGGGTCCGTAGACCATCGATGGCTCTGGTCAAGCTGCCATCTGAAGCAGTATTGTTTGTTCTCCAAACATACCGCAAACACCTCCCTCTCTTGCGAGGAGCATGTCGACAGCTATGCGGTCTTTGGAACGTCCTTGAGCTGCTCGTGCACAGCTTCCAACCCACTCTGAGTCCAATTTCCTAATCTCTGTACATTGAAGTGGATATAGTTTATCCCATCAACATTTTTATTAATCGTACACCAACAGCATATGAAGTATTCAAATCCTCCTGCAACTTGGTCAGCTAATTTGTATTGATTAGGAACCCCACGAGGAACACCATGTATGTTTTATGTTGGATAATTTTGCCTCTGCCAGGATAAATCTCTTTTTTGTCAAGTATGTCCAAAACACACAAGGAATTTGTCTCCGGTAGTTGGAGCCGCTCTAGTACAACAGACAGTCAATTTACAGAACACTTTGGAGACATAAAGACATTGACAAAAAATAATTGTGCAAAAAGATGCAGTCCTCTAGCAGCAGTTTGAATGACTAATATCGCAATAGTCCGGTGCAAAGATCATTGTGCAAAGGGCGCTGAGACTTCAAGGAGTGTATGCGGTTTAAAGTGACGAGTAGTGCGATAATCTGGGACAATGGTTGTGCAAATGTTGCAGATGCTCCTCAATCAGTGTGCAAATGGAATAATACAATCTTGTGATAATTATGCCGGAACTATGCGCAACAAAGGCCTGGGACCCATGCAAACAACACAATCTTTTCTCGCTACATTTGCTGCTTGTTCCATCAATAGTAACCAATTGTTATTTTGTCCTGAAACTCCTGTGACAACAAGGAACCAATCATCAGTAGTTATGTTGTTAACCATTAAAATTTGTCTACCTTTCTTTGAAGTTTTCAATGGCATTTTTGGTTTAACACGGTTCCTATAACACAATACTACTTGGAAGTGGGGATCTTTTCCACCAGAATAGGCCCACAAGCTCACTATCAAACACATTGGGTGACTTGTATTTCAATATTAAACTATGGGCCGTCAGGCTGTACCCCGCCTCCTGCCCGATGACAGCTGGGATAGGCTCCAGCACGCCCGCGACCCTAGTGAGGAGAAGCGGCTCAGAAAATGGATGGATGGATAAACTTCTTTCTTTGTTCTTTTGCTGTTCTTTTTGACCAACTGGACCAATCATAACCTGTTTCACCAATAAGGTGTTTCCATTCAAAACCTATAGTTGCATACCAGTCATATCTAAATCCCCAATTCTGCCCATTCTCTTGAGCATCATTGGTGAGAGCCGCATATGGAATTATGATTAAAGCAGCTTGACTTTGGGGGCACAAAATATTAAACCGTTTTGCCGCATTTGGAGGCCATGCCCACAATTTTGATCATCAGCTGTACTCCTTTTAATACGAGTTAATGATTCAAAAAAATTTTTTTTATTATTATTATTGGGTTCGTCATATTGGTCCAGTTGGTAGGTGATTTTCTATCTAAAAAATGGGTTTTATCATTGAGGGTGGGACGTCGCATGTACCACAAAAACAAAACCAACATCATAGTAGCCAAAGTTGCTACGTAACAACTTATCAAATCTCATAACCAACGTGGGTGTGCCTTTCTGCTGAGTTCTCACTAAAAGGGTTGGTGTCTTTTTTCTTCACTGACCAGCAAGCGTTTTCAGAATCTACACATCTGCTCCTGCTCTGTTATCAGACTTTTGCTCACCTTCCCTGTTTGAGTACTCAGCTGAAATGACTCTTACAGTGTGTTAAATGAACCCACGTGTTTCTTTCTGCTATTTTTTAGGGCTGTAAAGTGTCAATCTATCTGTGCCACCATCCCTCCGGTTGAGACGTGACACAGCATGTCTCAATATAGCAGCCCATTTGAATAGTTTTTTTTTTTTGTGTTTTTTTCCTGTGCTAATGTAAATTTCATTTTGTAGTTTTGCACTTTGTTTTTCCCAATAATTGCGTTCTTGTTGTGGAATACTCATATTGGCTATCAGTATAGATTGTACCATCTTTATTTATCATTAGTTTGCATGCCTCGATTAATGCTACTAATTCAGCAGCTTGTTCAGCCAATTCCTGTCAATCATGCTGCGTGCCTTCATCATTAAGGGTGTTAGTGTGGCTGGATTTAAGGTTGTGCATCGCTCAACAGTCAAATGTGGTTCTGATAGCAAGATGGCAATGCAAGATAAATGTCTTGCAGGTGATTTGCAATAGGAGAGCAGACACTGTATGTGGGACCTTTAGGGTGAACTGCTCTCTAGTTGAAAAATAAGCTATTGGTCTTAGCTTATCACCGTATTGTTGTGTAAGTACGGAGGTCATGCAATAGCTTTTACAATCTACCATTTGAATGAATGTTTTATCATTAAATTTGGAAGGCCTAGCGCAGCACTGGAGACCAAATGTTGTTTAATGTCACAGAAGGCCTTTTCTGCCTCTGTACTCCATTAAACAGGTGATGTAATTTTAAGGTTGTTTTCATATATTAATTTTGACAATGGTGCAACAATTTCTGCATAGTTTGGAATCCATGCTCTACAATAATTTGTCAGACCTAAAAATGATTATTATGTTTCTTCGTCTGTGGTTTAGGATTTTTTAAGACTATAGCTCTCCTGTCTTCTAATATAGTCTTTCCTCCTATACTTAAATTATGGCCTAGATATTTAACTTGTCTTTTACATCATTGCAATTTATTTTTGTTAACTTTATGTCCCTCTTCTGTTAGATGATGCAGTAAGGTCAATGAATCTTTGCATGTGTCTTCATCTGTAGATGCCAGAAGACATGCGTGTTGTCATAACTTGTGAATAATTAGTTAGACTTTCACAGTAACCTTGCGGTAATCTAGTAAATGTATATATATATATTTTTTTTTTTCTCAAATGTGAATGCAAACCAAAATTGACTGTTATTTTCTATTGGTACTGAAAAGAATGCATTAATGCATTAATGCATTAATGTCCACTACTGTAAACACAGTAGCGTCTGGTCTTAATGAATTTAACAATGTGCGTGGGTTTGGTACGCATGCTCTGTATTACTGCAGCTCATCACATTCTTTTTTATCTTCTATTTTTGTGATAAGCTCCAAGGCTGCAGACAACAGCCTTTCCCACGTTTAACGGTGGCTTGTCTTTTATTTTTTATATAATTTGATTCCTGCAACGCGGCTATTTTTTGTGTATTTAACCAACCATTAAAGCCGTGTTCGGTTATCCCTGTCTCTAAATATAAAATTTTATCAGGATCCTGTTTCTTTTTTTCTTTTAAATTTAATTTAATGAACCTCCAACCTTTACACTGCAGTGTATTCCTGTTTTTTATTTTACTACTTCCTTTCCCCATTTGAAAGAATTTGGTTCAGTGTAATACTACCTAGGGTAGTCTAGAACACTGTTTCTTTTCAGTAGGACGGTGATTCAAATTTACTTTCTGTGGTAATTCTCACTTCAACTCTTTCGAGTGGAGAATTCTTGCCTTTGCATCCACAAAAGTCCACCGTTTACTTTCCCACTGTTTTGGTATGGAATGAAAAACCTAGTGGTTTCCCATTTCCCATTTACACTCTCATTCAAACAGTTTTCATTCACACTGGCTCGTCAGAGGACTCCGCCGTCCCATACGGAATTTAACTACGACGCCACGAAACGTTCCTAGTTTCTTTATTCATTAAACACGGAATTTAAGTACGTACAGGACTCCGCCGTCCTCGCGGAATATGTCGGACTCCGCCGTCCCTTACTTGCCAGTGACTAGTATTACACAAGGTTTATTAAACACGGAATTTAAGTACGTACAGGACTCCGCCGTCCTCGCGGAATTTCTGGACTCCGGCGTCCTTTTTCCTTAAAAAAAAAATTTTTTTAAATTTAACTCACCAGTCGTCTTCAATCCTGTGGATTGTCGTCAACCTTCAGATCCCAGTTGAGGAGAACGAAGACCAGTCCCGTAAAGGGTCTTACTTGCCGTGGCCACGGTCTCTTAACTGGAAGTCGGCTCCACAACTGGAATCCTCGGGTGTGTTGACATCCGGCTCGAAGGACCAATTTAATGTTGGATTTATCTTACCCAACATTATAAAAAATAGACACAAAAGGAATGAAGACGCTGGTTTCTTTTTCTCATGAGGAGGGCGTATGGGAGATTGTTCAGATCACAGCCTCTCAACACGCTCTAAACAATCCCTCCCGTCGCTCCTGCATTTATTTGAAAATAGGAGGGTTTTTCCCAGACATAATGTTCTAAACAATAAGACACAACACAAAACATTGGACCAACACCTGTCACGTCCCCGACCACATCCGATCACGTCCTTGGTCCAGGCGCCCTTCCATCGGATGATGCTGAGTCATCTTTTCGAAGGCGAGACATCTAAAATCGTCCATAATACTAATGCAAGCTAAGCAAATAAATGATAACTTCTAGAATATATTTAACACACACCCAAACTACAACTTTTCCCATTCGAAATAGTCCTCCTGGAGTGTAATGCACTTTCCGAGCCTTCTTTGCCACGCTCTAATGCATTCCTGGAAGGATTCCTCCAGGATCCTCTGCATCTCCATCATGACGGCCTTCTTTATGTTGTCCACGTCTTCAAAACTGGTCCTCTAGATCACTCCCATGAGTTTGGGAAAAAGAAAAAAATCCCACAGAGCCAGGTTAGGTGTGTAGGGAGGTTACTCCAGCAAAGCGATTTTCTTCTCAGCCAGGAAATGTTGGATGTTCAGGGTGGCGAAACAGTCACAAGTTGTCCTGCCATAACTCTCACCTCTTCTCACGCACTGAATGAAGCAAATGCCGCAAAATCTGGTCTGGATGTATTGGTTGATCGGCTGGCTCATATTAAAGGTGTAAATTTAAAGTTTGTAGTTTGGGTTTGTAATATATATTTGGAATATACTATATATTTTGTGACACCTTGTGTATGCCTCTACTTTTAACAGTTCACATCTTTACATTTCTTTAATTTTTCCCCATGTTACTATTTTGCCTCCCTTTTTGTCATCCACAGCCAACCCGTCTTACGTGCCCCCTCCTCAATGCCAGCCTGGAGAGTTTGCCTGTAAGAATAATCGCTGCATCCAGGAGCGCTGGAAGTGTGACGGCGACAACGACTGCCTGGACAACAGTGATGAGGCTCCTGAGCTGTGCCGTAAGTTAGCATTAACGGACACACAGTTACATACACCTCAGAACCATCTCATGCTAGTGTTGGGGGACATTGCTTCCTACTGTAAATTATGACATTGACTATGGATTAAAAGGTTAGCGCACTGTTGATCCAAGTTGGTGTTGACTAATCTGCTTCTGTGTCAGCTCTTCCAAATGAAACAAAACCACAAAATAACTAATGGCTCATCTCTTTTAAACTCATTTGCATGCTATGTCTTTCCAGCCGGCCTCTCACCTCCATTTTCTCTTATCCAGATCAGCACACTTGCCCCACTGACAGGTTTAAGTGCCAGAACAACCGCTGTATTCCCCTGCGCTGGTTGTGTGACGGCGACAATGACTGTGGCAATGATGAGGATGAATCCAACACCACCTGTTCAGGTAGTCAGACGAATGGGAATTAGACTGATTCAAGTTCTCCTTCTGCACAGTTCTTGATGTGATCATATCTTGCCTTTCAGCTCGCACATGCCCACCGAATCAGTACTCGTGTGCCAGCGGGCGTTGCATCCCCATATCCTGGACGTGCGACCTGGATGACGACTGTGGGGATCGGTCTGATGAGCCTGCCTCTTGTGGTGGGTCAACCTAAACCCCTTCCTCACTGATCATCTGAGCTGCCTTTTTGTCAGCTCACTGCCCTGTTTGTATGGTGCCAATGTGGGATGAGGGTTTGAAGTCCAAGCAGGATATTCTTCTGAAGTAGTGAGAGACATAATTGAGGCAGAACGCCGGCAGCATGGAAAGCGAATGTGACAATGTGAAGTTCAACACTCACTGACATCTCTCCTTTATATTGAAAACAATTGTCGCTGTTGTCGCTGACATCGCCAATTATCTTAATGGTGGAGCCGCAATGTTTGCGTGAACACGCACTTTGGCTGGGCAATGTCCCACTTTGGCGAGGTCAGTCTGAAAGGCACAGGTGAATACACACGTCTTGTATCTGTGCAGGGAATAATGACATTTCAAGACTCAAGGTATCCTGGAGGGAAATGTTGTGTTGCCCGGTGTCAGAAAGCTTGATCTCAGTTGAATGTCATGGTTCCTCTGACAGGATAGTGACTCAAAAAAAAAACACACACCAAAAAAAATAAGAATGGCAAGCAAAATGTCGGGCTATTCACACTTAACTTCTATGAGCTCTTATCAGAATCTTATTGTAGTGGAGAAGGCACTCTTCAAATTTTCCAGCACTGGAACATTTTTCACGAGGAGTGGGCTAAAATGCAGGTGCAGGAGTCTCACTGAAAGTTGCAGAAATCGTTTGATTGCAGTACATTGATTGTCTCAAAAGGTTATGCAACCTGGAGTTAATTTTCAGTCAATGTTTGTCATTACTTTTGTCAGTCTCAAGTTATTTCAGTGACCATATTGACTTTTTCTTTCTTTAGATGAAGAAAGAGTACTAGCAATTTTGTCCACGGCTCTACTGCTATACCTCTGGTGCATCCGTTTACAGGGAATTTTGTGTGAAAGCGGCTGTAGGCTGGCACAGGCTGAAGCATTGTGTCCCATTCTGCAGGGTGCCCGAATGGCACTTACTGTAAATGGCAATAAAAAAATAAAAAAACATTTTCATTAAAATGTGCATTGAATAAAAAAACTTAAATATGGCCCACAAAAATATTCAGTAAAAGACATAGTAGCAGCTGGATCACCTTAACCCATGTTTGCTTATAGTCTAGTTTTTCTATCCGTCCGTCCTTTTTCTGAACCGTTAATTCATACTAGTGTTGCGGGCGTGCTGGAGCCTATCCCAGCTATCTTGGGGCGAGAGGCGGGGTACATCCTGAAATGGCCGCCAGCCAATCGCCGGACACAAGCATTCAAACTCACATTCACACCTACGAGCAATTTAGAGTTTTCAATTAACCCTGCCATGAATTTTTTGGGGACGTGGGATGAAACCAAAGTACCCGGGGAAAACCCACGAAGGCACGGGGAGAACATGCAAACTCCACACAGGCGAGGCTGGATTTGAACCCAGGTCCTCAGAACTGTGAGGCAGACGTGCTAACCTAACCAGTCATCTAGCATGCCGCCTCTGGTTTTTCTAGTTTTTAAAAGTTTATCAACAGTATACTAAATGGCTTTCTTTCTTTGTGTGCACAGCCTACCCCACATGTTTCCCCCTCACCCAGTTTACCTGCAACAATGGACGCTGCATCAACATTAACTGGCGCTGTGATAATGGTGAGTGTCACTTCTGAACTTGACAACTCTCTCTCAGTGTGTCTGCCATTTTACATGTCTGACCACCAGTCTCAATGTGGCATGTGTCATTTTTTTGTGTCACTATGCAGATTTCTGTTTTCCTTCCTGTTTGTTGGTGTTGTAGTTCCATTCTATTCGCCCATTCTGGTGTCTTCCATTGGTTCTGTCTTTCAGAAAAGGATTGTGGTGACGCCTCTGATGAATTGCATTGTCCAAACCTGGCCGGTTAGTGCATAGATCAACATGCCCCGCAGCAGCCAAGACGCTTGCCCAGCTCGTAGATTAGCCCGGCAGGCTAACAAACATTTGAAGGCTGCTTGGCTTTAAACATGGCCACGCGCTGATGCCAATGTCGCTGCTGCTGCACAAAGGTTCAGAGCTACTGTAAATTAGATTAGGCAAATTGCATCATCGAGTCAGGCAAAGACAGAAAAAAAATCTAATTTGATATTTTAGAATGACAGGTCAAATGATAAAAAGAAGCGTCTCTGCAAAATTAATTTTCTATTCCCTCACGCCTATCAAATTAGATTCTGTCACAATAAATGTTACAAAGGACAGGATTGTATAGGGTATAAACTGCTTATCGTGCTCTGCTGCCAAGCTCAATGTATCAGCGCTGGTTACGTTCCCTCATGGTGCATGGTCTGATCTATGCAGTTTCTGTCATTATGAAAACTCAACATTTAGATGTGTGTGTGTCTGTGTGTTTCTTGCAGAAAAAGTAATACTGTGTGGACACTATAGTTTTAAATATTCCAACCCCTCTCCTACGAAGGGTTGATGAGGCTGTGGACAACTCTTAAATTTGTGAAAAGTGTTGTGACAGTGAATTTTCCTTTCAGATAATGACTGTGGGGACAACAGCGACGAGGCGGGCTGTAGTCACTCGTGTTCCAGTGCTCAGTTCAAGTGCAACAGCGGCCGATGCATTCCGGATTATTGGACCTGTGATGGGGATAATGACTGCGGGGACTACAGCGACGAGACCCACGCCAACTGCACAAATCAGGGTGAGTACCTCAGACTGTTCAGATGCAAGACCCTTGGGGTGTAGGCTATTGATGGCCAGGAATAAGGATTATGGAATTAAGAATTATACAATTAAATTACTGCATGTTACTATGCAATTTACCCAGACTGTAATTGGCATTGATCATTTCTCTGTGTGAAGGCTTGTAGGCTCAATATAGATATTTAAATTTAAATTTCTAAACAAAACAAAAAGTGAATCTTGCTTGTCATAGGTGAGCTATTATTATTTCTCAGCCCATCTGTTGGATATATGATTTGTAAAATCACATCCAATCAGATTGCGTTTATGCTCCCCATATCCTGCACAAATACCTTAAGGCATGGTGTGTCAAACACATTTTTACAGGAGGTCAAATCGCCGTTATGTTTCCCCTTAGACTCTCGCAGTTACTGTATATCAGTGCTCTAATGGCTTAGAGTACCCATATGACTATGAAAACCATATAGGCGTATAGTCACCTCATCATATATATATACATAAACAAAAATATGTGTATATAAACTCACTGTTACTATTAGCTAAATTATAGTCTGACCCTGAACAAAGTAGATACTTCAAGGGGATGTCTATATTAAGTTTTTGCTGCCTGCACCGAGTGGCAGTTTTTTAATGTATAACAGTAAAAGCTGTAGCCGTTGGCAATGACTGCACTTCATTTCAGCATACATCACAGCAACCAACCATGAATGCCAATGGACTCCAGCGGTTATCACGCTGCCATTTTCACATGTGGCCCAAGTGCAGATGACAGACTGCACATGGAATGTGTTTCATTGGTGTTGAGATACCCACAAACAAAATTGGTATTTATTGTACTCAAGTGATTGTTTGGAATGATTACGTAGTTGTGAGGGGGCGGCTGCTTCCCTCTTTTTCTCTCAGACTCTTGAATATGTTTATTTGGAACTAGCCAGAGTTTATATTTACAATTTAGGCAGGGGATCTAACAGATCCTTGGATATGATCGGTCCCACATGCGTACCGAAATACTAGTTTCTTTTGAAAATCAGGATTATATAAACATCCCACCTTGTCATTTTTATTATGCAGAGAGACATAAACACAATGAGCCATTGTCAAATGCTTTTAATGGTTTTAAACAAGGATCTTCTGGTGATGGATAAAAGACAGCTTGTCTGAGCTCTAGGCTGTTGGTCTCAGTTAGCTGAACATGTGAGATGAGTGATAATGCCATTCAAGCGTCCACTCCTTTTGCCTGCAGCCACTCGTCCACCTGGAGGCTGCCACACAGATGAGTTTCAGTGTCGTATGGACGGCCTGTGCATTCCCCTGCGTTGGCGCTGTGACGGGGATACCGACTGCATGGACTTGAGTGACGAGAAGAACTGCGAGGGTGTCACGCACATGTGTGACCCGGCAGTCAAGTTTGGTTGCAGGGACTCGGGTGAGGAGTCTGACATTACTGCAGATTGATTGATTGGGATGATTTGCGCCACAAGTGACACTGTCATCTCTTTGTAGCACGGTGCATCAGCAAAGCTTGGATGTGCGACGGAGACAGTGACTGTGAGGACAATTCGGATGAAGAAAACTGTGAGGCGCTGGTGTGTAAACTGTCTCACCACATGTGCGCCAACGACTCCACCATCTGCCTGCCTGCAGAAAAACTTTGTGATGGCACGGAACACTGCCCAGATGGCTCTGATGAGAAGCTCTGTGGTAAGCACCAACAGAACTAAAGATTTTTCTTTTTGGTGCAGGAAACATGAAAATAAGTTAAACGCTGCATTTGGTTCAGTCTGGTACTCTACAGTAATTGTATCACATTGGGGGAACTGGATGTACAGCTGTCTGCCATCGCAGAACACGGGTCACAGTTTTATTAGGCTCAAATAATTTTTTTGTCTTAATATCAACACTACTTGAGATCTCAACAAGGGCCAAAACTGCATCTTTTTAATAAATTTTGAGTAAGGTTATAAGTAAGGTTTTACGTCTACAACTCAAATGTACACTATCAGATCAAAACTGGAAAGATTTACTATTTTAATATATTCTGTGATGAGCTGAACTGTTTCAAAAAATGGCTTTTGATTAAGTTTCACAGTAGCGTAGCTAATTCTCCTGCCCTAATGTCTGGATTTACTCTTTTTTTAGACCTGTGTTCACTGGACAATGGCCACTGCAGCCATAATTGCACCGTGGCCCCTGGTGAGGGTGTGATTTGTTCTTGCCCACTGGGCATGGAGCTGCGTTCAGACAACAAGACCTGCCAGATTCAGAGCTTTTGTGCCAAGCACCTCAAGTGCAGTCAGCGCTGTGAACAGGACAAGTTCAGTGTGAAATGTTCATGCTACGAGGGATGGGAACTGGAGCCCGATATGGAGAACTGCAAGAGCACGGGTAAGAAACATGATTGCTTGAAATGTTTGTAGAATGCTAAATGACACCATTGAACCATTTGAACACTTTATTGATGCATATTGCACAGGAAGGGGTGAAATGAAGAAAATAAAAATAAAGTACTCAATGCTAAAAATGAATACTGATTTTCACAAGCATACTTGAGACTGGGGTAAAAATACAAAGAATCTTAAGTAGTGCTGGGCAATATGGACTAAATTTGATATCCCAGTTTATTAAATCCCCTAACATTGATATTAGATGACTCAATACTTATTGTATTAAAGTTTCTAAATGTATAAAACTGGACCAGACCAAATAAATTTACATTATAAAGCAGATGGTTTATTTAACAATTATAAACATCACAAATAAATTAATTACTTTTTTCCTGCAGGTATTTCAAAATATAATGATCTCAAAATTAGTGACGCACTGAAATGAAAATACTTGACCGAAACAAACAAAGAAAAAAACAAAAACAAAAAAACACGAATAGGATAAAAATAATTCTGCATACTGTTCAATTGCGCAACATACTCTTTACAGTAATCATTAATATATTATGGCGTCAATATTTATTTGAATGTATTTCTTAGGGTTTGCCTCTGTTGTAGGTGTTCATCACTTAAACATTAGGGGGCAGCAATGCACTGAAACATGCCCAGTCTGCCAGAAATCAAGAAAAAGAAGAAGAAGAAGACGCGCAGAAGAAACGTGATGTCAATTGGAACGTATACAATGCGGTGATCTGTCAATAAAGCAAATAAAAACAGAAATACAAGACTGATTCTTGAGAATGCCACACTGTGCAAACCCAACTGTCTGGAACAGTTAGCTCTGACAGCAATGGCTGACCCACTGTCAAACTATTTGCACGATCGGCGATCGCTCACACAACGGAGCTAGCTAGTAGCTGCTAATGTAAACAAACCCCGTGAACACTTTCAATCTCGTACGGGATTGACAAACAACTATCTTGTTACCTTCCCGCCCCGTTCACCGAGCGAACACAAAAATACAAGCGCTTCAACTGCCACCACGATCGCTACACGCGCAATGGAGTTGTTTTGTTTACATTACAGGAGTGGCACAGAGTCGTCTAACTCTGTACCGTGATACATACATACATACATGGATATGCCTGTCTTCGACGAAAAATTATATACGTTTTGCAGACTACAATTTTTTCCTAATTATTATTATTATTTATGGGTCGCTAGTCGCCAGCATCTTCTCCTCCATGTTGGCGGAAGTCTCGCCGAGTAGCGAAACATATAGGAAATAAAATCGGTGATTCCCTTTTTCCATATCGAGCATTAATAAAATATCGCTCGAATCGAGCTTCTCGATATATCGCCCAGCACTAATCTCTACTATTATTATTCACTATTAAGTACTGAAGATGAGTAAACATGCTTTTATTTTCAGTCACATTGAATCAGCTTTAAATTCTATTATCCAGTTAAAGAGTTTAGTCCTCTTCCAACAACACAATGCTTGTGATCAATGATTCTGCGGTTCACTGCCAGACCTTTCATTCCTCCTGTTGACTGTCTCACTGCCTGCTAGACACAAATGCCCTGTTTTATTTATGCTATGTTACAACCAGCCGGGATTTGAGCACTTTTACGTCATGTCACACTGAAAAGTAGCCCCGCTGAGGCTTAAGCACGTTTCCATCTGGTTAACTGTGTCCTTTAGAATGTGCCCTCTGACTTTTATCATCTCTTTCCACAGATCCTTTTAAGCCCTTTATTATTTTCTCAAACCGCCATGAGATACGCCGCATTGATCTCAATAAGGGAGAGTTCAGCGTTCTAGTGCCAGGGCTGAGGAACACCATCGCTCTGGACTTCCATCTCAGCCAGAGTGCCCTCTATTGGACTGATGTTGTTGAGGATAAGATCTATCGTGGGAAGCTGTCTGAGAATGGGGGTGAGATTAGTGATTATAGCGAAGTATTTCTATAAGATACTGAAACGGTATCATGGCAAAAAGCAGTGGAATAATGGATCAGAAAAAAATATCTAATGGAAATTTGTATTTGTTGTTGCGACTTTCGGCTTGTCCCATTATTGGTTGCCACAGCGAGTCACTTGCATGATTTGTTTGGCACAGTTTTACGTTGGATGGCCTTTCGGACACAATCTTTCCATTTTTCATCTGGATTTGGGAATGGCAGTGGCTGGTTAATTGGGGTGGTCGCCATGGAATCAAATACACGGCGTCTGCATGAAAGGTGTCAGGAAGAGTTTAAAATTCATCGTATTTTTTTCTTAATTGAAATGAATAAAAAGGCAGTGGAAGGTATTAAATAAAATTATTACAGTATTCTCTTGATAAAATCAAATAAAAAATGACAGTTTCTCAGCTATTAAACATCTTGCAGCTGCATAAATAATGAAATTTGCTTCACAAAAAGATTTTTTTCCACAAAATGTAGATGTGTGAAAACCAGCTCACAATTCTCTATTATTCTGCTCTGAAAATGTCTTTGTAAATGATGGTTTTGGAGATGCGAAGTTTCCACCTGACGTCAGTGATATTAAATTGTCAGACTTTCCTGGTTAAATTTTAATCAATCTTTTTGAGATGTGGAGCAACCTCAGTTTAACATTTTAGCCTCGGACCCGGCAAAAACACAGCACATTTTCTTCAAATTGCTTAAAATTTGAATGACAAAAGGGATTTTTTTTTTTTTAATGTTGATTTTACTACAAAATTGTTGTTTTCCAATTTTCTATGATTTCCTCTGACATAATCAGTGGTTGGATTCTCACCAAAATGTAATGGAAACGTTATTGAAAGTATACCAACCCATCTGTGTGGATACGTCACAAACTGTATGCAAGCTAGACACACTATACTCTCCAGTGACCTCCTTTGAGACCAACTCGAACCATGTAACTCCTTTTTTAGGCATTACTAACCGCCAGCCACTGTAGTATACTTAAAGTACACTCAAGTAATTTGAATGACTGATTGCTCTTTCTCTCAAATATTTGAATTTATGCAATGCAATGTTAGCTCTGAATTCAACTTGGTGGAATACATCTACATAATTTGAAAAGCCTGAAGCAAAGTGAATCACTGCTTTGAAGCACAGTGGAATCTAAATGCCATGATCCATAGATGTCCAAATATTGTGCAAATGGTTTAAGAAAAGAAATTCCCAAATGGAAATTTACACATTCTCCTTCTTGTATTATTGTAAAATAAATAGAAGACCTTTCTCATAGACACATTTCTTGAGGAACACGTTCTAGTTCATTAAGCCTTCAATCAAGCCGATTGTCAATTGAATGTATAATGCCACAATGACATATGCATAGATGGATAGGCTGCCAAGATGAATTAACATACACATTATAGACTTAACACTTTGTTGTGTGCATCTGAAGCTTTAACCAGCTTCGACGTGGTAATACAGTATGGGCTGGCGACCCCTGAGGGCCTGGCAGTGGACTGGATAGCAGGAAACATTTACTGGGTGGAAAGCAACCTGGACCAAATTGAGGTGGCCAAGCTGGATGGCACCATGAGGACTACCCTGTTGGCTGGAGAGGTGGAACATCCTCGAGCTATAGCCCTGGATCCTCGTGATGGGTAACACCTGCATTGCACTGCACTGCACACACAAGCAACTGTTGCTTTGGCAAACATTTCCTACAACATAAATTCTCCTCAGGATCCTCTTCTGGACGGACTGGGATGCCAGTTTACCACGGATTGAAGCTGCGTCCATGAGTGGAGAAGGCAGAAAGACTATCCACAAGGAAACTGGCAATGGAGGCTGGCCAAATGGACTTACTGTGGATTATCTAGAGCGCCGCATCCTCTGGATTGATGCAAGGTCAAACACAAAAGCCTTTTTGGCTGCAAGTTCTCCAGTTGTCCTTGGATTAAGTCGGAAATCTAATTAAACGCTTTTGTTTGTTGTAGGTCTGATGCCATTTATTCTGCCAAATACGACGGTTCTGGGCTGATTGAGGTCCTGAGGGGTCACGAGTATCTGTCCCATCCCTTCGCTGTCACCATGTACGGCGGCGAAGTTTACTGGACGGACTGGAGGACTAACACGTTGGCCAAGGCGAACAAGTGGACTGGGAGCAATGTCACTGTTGTCCAGAGAACCAACACGCAACCTTTTGATCTCCAGGTCTACCATCCATCCAGACAACCTGAGGGTGAGAAAAATAGAACACTTTGATACCGTACACACAGAGTAGTTTACTTCAGCTTACTGTGGAGACAGAAAACCATTCACACTAACATTCACACTTGGAGTGTTTTTTTTTGTTTCATTTCTTTCTTTTCGTTGTGTAGAAATTATGATTTTGTCAATTTTTAAATGTAAAATATAAGAGACGACAATGCACCATTTGAAAACTTATTAAAAAACCTTAATGCATACAACTGGAAAATAAACAACTGACTTTGGGTGAAAGCACCGTGGACTGCTCGCCACTCAATCACAGGGCACATATAGAGACAGAAAACCATTCACACTGTTTTAAGTGGGAACTGAACCCACGCTGCCTGTACTGAAGTCATCCACTAGACTACCACAACACCATCAGTGACACACCCTTAAACTAATAGTTTGTTTATCAACATGGTGCATCTTGACAAGGCAGTATTTACCCATTTGCTCCAAATGTGTGTGTGTGTGTGGGTGGGAGATGAAACAGGCGCCTGCGACTTGGCAGCCTGTTACAACAGCTTCACTAATTCTCTCTATTTTCTACCCTTTTTTGTCATTTAATGTTCATTGTGTGTCGTGCAAACCCGTTTTGGATTGTTTTCAGTGTTTTTGGCCATGCCATTCTTTGGCGAGAGTATCACCGCTTGCTGTGTGTGCCTTTACCAGCAGTTGTTACTCATATTACTGGTAACAACAGCTCGGTGACTTTCTCCCTCGTCGTGCTTGGCCGTTTCCACTATTGCAGCCTTTTGGCCGTGGTATTTTACTGAGCGGAGAATATCTACGTTATTGGATTTTTGATGCTTGTCTACAATGCTACAACCGGGTGGAGCTGGCTGATGTCCATTCGGCGAAGAATGTATCCAGGAAGAGATATGGAGAGTGACGATAGCCGACGCTAAACTGAATTAAAGTGAAGCGAGCGAGAGGACTGAATGGGACACGACCCAATCCTTCTGTTTGTGTGTTACTCGCCAATGGACGAACTGTTGGCTGTTGAAAAACTGCACTTGTTTGTTTACATTCAAACTCAGCTTGTAGCAACCGAGAGTGACGTCAAGCACCCTGTTATTCACAATATTTTTTTATTTTACAATTGTACAATTTCAGTATCCCAGCCATAGACAGCTATGATCCCAGTGCCCTAATACTGGTCGTTGGAGACTTAAATCTTGCTGCTCTCCCTCAGCTCCTAACAGCTTCACAAAGAATGTGCAACACATGCTCTAGAAAAAAAGCTGAACTGAGAAATGTGTCCGATTGTGAGGCCATCTCAGCCACCTTGAGGTTTCCCCACACATTTTCAGGCTTTAGGTTTGGGCCATTCCAAAAATATTTCTTTGGGTTAATTTATCCTTTTGTTAGTTTGGATGTGTGCTTGGGTTCATTGTAATGCTGAATAGAGGAATTCCTCTTCAGTTCCATCTTTTTAATAATGAAAAAGAAAATCTTAAGGTTTTGGGCCAAAATATGGTGGAAATGTTCATAATTCCCTCCACTTTTACTCTACTCACTTCCCTCTATTACTACTCGAGTACTACGCTGTGAGTATGGTGTTCTTACATAGAAAACCTTCCATGCTTGGCTACATTCAGCAAAAAACAACAAATCATCGGGTCCCAGAGGGAACACTCATGATTAAATTAGTGGCAATGAACACCACGTAGCCTTGGCTCCATTAGCATTTGTGAAACTCATGATTTCGTTTAAAATGTTTTTTTTTTTTTTTTCTACAGCACCTAACCCGTGCGCAGCTAAAGACGGCAAGGAGCCCTGCACTCATCTATGCCTCATTAACTACAATCAGACATTCTCGTGTGGCTGCCCCCACCTCATGAAGCTTGGGCCTGACAAGCGTACTTGTTATGGTAAGCGTGAACACACACACGCGCACACACACACACACACACACGCACACACACACACATGCATACACGTACTATAGCTACAGCAGAAGACGAATTCTCGACTCACTCTCTCTAAGCTTGCAAGTAATTCCCTCTTGCTTCCGTGTTGAAAGCAGAATGTAATCCCTGTTCTTGCTGAGTAGTTTATTTTTGTTTGTATACTGGATACAAGTGTGTGGCAGAGAGAGGGAGTATGGCATTAAACCTTTTTTTTTTTTATATCTATACTTTGACATGCCACTATTATGACGGCTTTGGTGCCCACTGAAGTCACTGTGTTTGTAGTCAGTGTATGAGATTAGTATTCAGGGCAGGGATTGCTATTCTCTTCAGGGGTAATGGAATGGAGAGGCCCGTTCTTGTCTGATGCAGGCATCCACCGCAACCCTCCACACCCTGCACCTCGCCTCGCTGGGCTGATCCAGCTTGACACTGTTATTATTCCCTCCTTGTTTCTTTCACAGTTCCTCTTTTCCTGTCTATCATCTGTAGGCTGGACAAGTTATGTGATAATAGGACTGGCGAGACCGTTGTATTTGTAATGGATAGGTTATTGTATTCACTCGCATGCTTACAACTGTGCAATCGAGTTAGCCACCCAGATGTAATTGATGTGAAAGCTGCAGAAACATGAACTGTTTATTCAAGTGGCTGTAATGAGCTAGCCATTGTTTACATAAGTCTCTGGAAATGGAGACAACAACAACAACAAAAACATCTCATTGCCTTCTCCCTCAGAGTCTCGTCAGTTCCTGCTGTACGCTCGCCAAATTGAGATTCGAGGAGTGGACATAGACAACCCGTACTACAACTACATCATCTCGTTCACCGTGCCCGATATCGACAATGTGACCGTGGTGGACTACGACGCTATGGAGCATCGCATCTACTGGTCAGACGTTCGCACTCAGACCATCAAGAGAGCTTTCATTAACGGCACCGGAGTTGAAACTATCATCTCTGCTGGTATGAGTCACAAAAGTCATTAAATATTACATTCATTTCCATGTGAAAGGAATTAATTCATAGAATTCTAAAACAGCATGTTTACTATGTTCAAATCTCAGATCGTAGAAACAAGAATGTTTATACAGTGGTTCTTTGACTTACGAGGGCCCCAAATTTTTTTCGAGTTACGTGTAAAAAATGAAACCTAAGGGAAAAAAACGAATGGAGCAATTAAGTTACCGCAATGCCCTCACATGTGGGCAAAGAGAGCCGCCGATGCGCTTTCAGCAGTTTATTGAGCGTGGCAGTCAAATGCACAAATACAAAATGAGAACACTTGCAAGGAGCTGCTGTAGGCCACAACTCACGGCCGAGGTGCTCACACACAGACGGATCCAACCAACTAAACCAACCCAACTTCAGCTCGTGATGTCACTAATTTGGCTACGCCCCTTAAAGGCACACATCCAACACACGAATACTGCAGTAAGTACAGCAAACATGTTTTTACATGTTTTTTGTATTTAAATTCATTTCATTGGGGAACATTTATATGATATAGAATCGAGCCCCACTATTTGCAGGGGATAGGGACCGGGCCGGACTTCAAATCGCGAAAATCCAGGGAAAATTGATGCCTATTATAGTTGCATTAAAATGTATGTATTTTTTTTTTTTTAACCCAAACAATTCTTGAATAAGCGGGGATAAAATGCTAGCAAGCGTTTTCAGATTTAGTTCCTCCCCCAAAAAAGAAGGAAAAAAAAGAAAACCTTTTTGGTTTTTGTAAAAAAATGATTGAAAAAAATAACAAAATCTGCAAACAAGTAAATCCGTGGGTCCTGAAGCGCGAGTATGCGGGGGTCCACTGTATAGTAAATTCAGTTATGAGCGTGGTCACAGAACGAATTAAACTTGTAAGTCAAGGTACTACTGTGTATTGTGTACATAGAAAATTATAGTGTAGTTTAAATTATTTTGTGAACTGTATGTTTATCCATTAGATCTGCCCAACGCTCATGGCCTTGCAGTCGACTGGGTGTCCAGAAATCTGTTCTGGACCAGTTATGATGCCAATAAGAAACAGATTAATGTTGCTAGACTGGATGGCTCATTCAAAAACGCTGTGATCCAGGGCCTGGACAAACCCCACTGCCTGGTGCTGCATCCCATTTTGGGGTTAGTCACACACAGACCTGCCTTAAAGCTGTCGCACCTTGTCAAAGTACAGCTTATTGAAATGTCTCTTTGAAACCTCACAGATATCACCTTTAACCTGCAACATGTCCTTTCCTCCTGCCTCGCTCCATTCTTGTAGGAGGTTACACTCCATTGGTCTCTGAATTATTTACAGTCTGTCTGTCCCTATTTCCTTGTTTGTCCTCCATCCTCCGTCTCCTTTCGTGTTTAGCAAATGTCTGTTTTCCTTAGTGTCTTGAAACCTAATCCCCCGCTGAGCCCCCCAAACCAAACCTGCCTGGCCTCTCTTCTAACCAGCATAGCTGAGTCGGACCATCTGTATTTATATACAATTTGGTTTAGTCCTGCATGAATTTTTCTTTCGCTTCTCTTCTATTTTTGAGGTGGATTAGAAAGTAGAGTTTCTTTAGCAAATGTTGTGACATTCTGTCTTTTATCTACTCCTTCCTGTCTTTCAGAGACTTGTCCTGTCGCTAAAAAGCACACTTAAATGGAGGAATGTTTCCGACGGGAGCATTGTTGGCGTGGGGGAAAATGGGAAACAGATGCTGCTCCATGCATTTGTCCTCTTTCTGACACTAACACACAATGCATCACTGAGCTGTAGAGGCAAAAGAGTGTCAGGGGCAGGGACAAATGTCTGCTGCATCCTGTAGTCATTTTATTTGAAGGCATTTTATCAATCAAACAAATGGTGTGCTGGAAGCCTAAATGAGATTGCGAATGTTACTTTTAAACATACTACACAGGCAGCGACAGAGGCGTAATGTGTTTTGGAGCCAAATTTAAAGAGCTGCGGTCTTGTAGAAAGAGTAAGGGTTTTTGTTGCTATATATTTCTGCCATATCCACCTTTGTTGTATACAACACTGGGACTCCAACTGTATTTTGCTAACTGCAGAGTTGTTAGAGTAATTTCTATTTCCATCAAAGAGGTTTTCCTTTCATAGCCACGTTATTCAGTTATCAACGGTTTCCACCAAAGGAAGAACCCATTCATTTTGGTGCCAATCTGGGTAAAGGAACATTTTAGCTGCTGTACCTTTACTGAGTCTCTCTGCTTGCCTCCCTCAGGAAGCTCTACTGGACAGATGGGGACAACATCAGCATTGCCAACACAGATGGAAGCAACCAGAGTGTCCTATTCACCAACCAGAAAGGCCCTGTTGGTGAGTGAGCACGTTTATTCAGGTGTTCCTTGAGGTTCTGTTCAGGGACCCCATAGGATTAGGACTATGTGCTGTAGATCAAAACACTTGCAATGCAAAGTTACATTTGTATATCAATAACAGTAACATAGTGTTCCATATCCACCTCTCATTTATTTAGATTTTTCTCTTAACTGCTCACTTGAGGTTTATTGCCCATTTATAAAGCCTTAGTTTATCATTGTATTGTGTGCACTCCTGTTGGAAGGTCTGCTTTAATTAAATTTGCAGACTCAATGCACACAACTGTCTTCTAGAGATTACATTTGCAGGAAAGGTGCTGGCAGTTATGTTCAGATTTCATGTATTTATTATTATATTAACGTTGTGTTTGGGTAAAAAGACACTTAGAGCATGACATCCCTTTTCATGGAATAAATTGGAAAAGGATCTCAAATAGTTGACCTTGATGCATTATCTGCATCTTTGCTTTGAAATGGTTCATTTAATTCTGATAAAACATTAAGTGGATTTTTGTTACAGACACTTAGTCTCCTGATTTATTAAAGGTTTGTATGTGTAAAATCAGGCTTTTGAGGTGAAACTTCTGAATAGTCTAAGGGATGACTTGGAGCCAGTCACAAGAAGGCGTCATGCCACATCACCCTTGACAAAAACTCTGCATTTAATTGCGTCTGGGTCATTTTAGCGCACAGTGACAATTGCCGCTATCCTCTCCTAGAGCAATTTTTCAGGTGTGCTGTCCCAAGTTTTAAACGCAATGTGAGGATAAGCGGTAGGGAAAATTGATGGATGGTTACGCAATCTGTATGAGTGAGTGAACATGCAATTTATCGCCTGCTATTTGAGATTCTAGTAAAAGAATGCAAACTTAGTACATCACACGCAACACGGCCACTGACAGCATGTGCAATCTGTTAGCGTGAACACACAATTTAGGTGCTGTTATATCAAATTCATTACATAAATCCCAGAGCTGTTTTTGTGTTTTACAGGGCTCTCCATTGACTTTGACACCGAGCAGCTTTACTGGATCAGCTCAGGAAACGGCACCATCAGCCGTTGCAAGCTGGATGGTTCTGGACTTGAAATACTTGAAGGAGTCAAGAACAAGCTGACAAAGGCTACTGCACTGGCCATCATGGGTAAGTCTCTCAATTCCCTTGGCAAAAATAATGTATTTCGGTACTGTTTTAAAATGTCAATGACTACTGTATGTTAAGTGTGGTTCTAGTCGGTCGTCATTCTGTGTTCATCCTGCAGGTGATAAGTTATGGTGGGCTGACCAAGGAACTGACCAGATAGGAACATGTGACAAGAAGGACGGCGGCAACTGGAAAGTCCTGAGGAATAGCACGTCCCCAATGATGCACATGAAAATATACAATGAAACTGTGCAGAAAGGTGTGTAGGCTAACTGCTGACATTCATACACATGGACTTGCAGGCAAAACCATTAGCAGCACAACTGCTAAAATGCACAATCTCATTAGATCCAATGTAAACACTGTGTAAAAATAAAAAATAAGAATAATTAATAGATGATTTTATTTGGTGCATGAGCTGTAAAGATGTCAGTACAAATAATCACAGTAATAATCATACAGTAAATGATTTTCGCTTTTATCTATTTTTATCATTGTAAAGTCAGATTTTTCAATTCAGATTTTGTATTGAATCTTATTAGCTGTACATATACCTCATGAAGTGTCAATTGATCTTTTCACATTTTTGAGCCATGCGTTTTGGTGGAAATGGTTGTCAAACGAGAAAAAAAAGATATCCGTTGATGGTCTGTTTTTCTTGCTAGATGTAGTCTGTTCATCTCAATAAGTGCACATCTGTTTAGATCTTTACTTTTCTATGTTTTTATGTGTTTGCACTCATGCTTTTTTGTTTCTAGGCACCAATCTTTGCAGCAATAACAATGGTGACTGTTCCCAGCTGTGTCTCCCCACCTCCCCGACCACCAGAGCCTGCATGTGCACTGCAGGATACAGCTTGCGCAGAGGCCAGCAGTCATGCGAGGGTGTGGCACATGATGCTGTATTATGCATTTTTAAAGAGTGTGTTAATAGGATCTATCACTTGTTAAAGAGTGTGTATTTGCTGTAGGTGTTGGCTCTTTCCTCCTCTACTCTGTGCATGAGGGTATACGTGGTATTCCTTTGGATCCATTGGATAAGTCTGATGCCCTCGTGCCAGTGTCAGGCACGTCCCTGGCTGTGGGCATTGATTTCCATGCTGGTAATCCTATAACAAAGAACATTTACACTTTCATTAAAGTATTGATTTTGACTGAAATGCTGTACAATTTATTAATCCATGTCCCTTTTTTTCCTCAGACAATGACACAATCTACTGGGTGGACATGGGCCTGAGCACAATAAGCAGGGCCAAGCGAGACCAGACGTGGAGAGAAGACGTGGTCACTAATGGCATTGGTAGGGTGGAGGGGATAGCTGTTGACTGGATAGCAGGTGAGACTAATGACAAGCCCAAAGCAGATGCGAGATTTGTCAGAAAGGTTCCAGGACTGCGGTGTCACAAATGTGTTTACATTTCAAACCCAAACTACCAACTGCGAATTTAATTCGCCCAGCACATCTACAGCAACATTTATTTTGTTCAGCTGGCAAGAAGAGGCAAGAGTTTTGGCAAGACAACTTGTAGCTGCTTCATCATGACGACCCATCTTCTCACAATGCCCTGAACATCTTACACCATGCTGGAGGAACCTTCCTACTCACCTCACCTGGCTCTGGGGGATTTATTTTTGTTTCCTCTTTCCCAAGTTGAAGCGGGTCAATAAGGAGAACCTTTTTGAAAACGGCTTCAAGATGGCCGTGATGACGGCGCTGCGGAGGATCCCAGAGAAGGCTGGGGAAAAGTGCGGTAGACCCCAGAGTGATTATTTCAAAGGAGAAAACTTGTAGTTCATAGTTTAGATTTGAAATGTATCTTTTGTGACACCGGCCGTGGAAGCTTTCTGACACAATTCATATTTTTAGAAAAACTGGCTACAGTTTAGGATCATGAAAGCTAAAAGAGGTACCGTTTCAGCCAAAGAAACAAACAAGACCATCCCGATCAGAAAAGTTGTCAATCCAAACAATCCAAATTACAATTGTGTCCATTTGTTCAATCGGGATTACATTTTAATAAACTGTTTTCTTACACAACTTCCAATTGCATACACAGATCAAACTAACAGAACTACTCACCCCCCCCCAAAAAATCTAGGGAATTTACTATAAGTATCTATCAAAAACAGGCCAACGAACCTAAGCAGTGATTATTGGAAATCCTACAATGACTTCAAGATGTCCACCATCTATACTTATTCATCAATAGGCTGCCATATGCAGTTAGGTTCAGTTAGTTTTTATGACTTGCATATACCATCACAAAGGGTTAGAAATAAAGGTCTAAGGTTTGTATTTACTTGTATCCCAAAGTAGAAATCAGTCTTGGGGCAAGGGTCAGCTGCTTACATGAATACAGACAATCATCTATAACCATCCCAAATAAACACCACATACACATTACATTAATACAATTCACCTCAGCTTCCCCGTCAATTCATTGCTGGTCTTTGATTAACTTAATTGGCTGAGTAATGAAGTAGTTATTATGTAATATCTTTACCTTTACTTTGTATCTTTAGCCAGATTGAAATAGTTCTTACCTTTTTAAACACATGCATAAGGTATCATTTCGATTATTTATTTATTTATTTTTATTTTTTATTTTTAGCTTCTTGTTCAAATATTACCACAGGGGTTTTCAGAGGTACTGTGGACATGACCTTTCCTGCTATTTTTATGAATCTAAAGATCTGGTAGGTCACCAAACAAGCTAATGATCCCATGTCCTCATACAGATTCTATACTTGCGCTGTAAAAAAAATAAAAAAATGAATCACAATCATAGTCTGACTTACCCCAAATACCCTGAGGCTGTTTAAAAAGTATAATAATCACGGTATGATTGAAGTTTAGAGAGTTTACAAAAGTATGGTATTTTGATGTTTTATGCAGAGTACCTAGATTTTCAGGGCTTAAAATTGTTTGTACAAGAGGGGTTGCTACGTGTCAATCCACATGCTGAGCAATTTGTGGAACCTCATTATTTCTCTTGGTTTCCTCACAGGAAACATCTACTGGACAGACCAAGGCTTTGACGTGATTGAGGTGGCCCGCCTCAATGGCTCCTTCCGCTATGTAGTTATCTCCCAGGGCTTGGACAAGCCTCGCGCCATCACTGTTCACCCCGAGAAAGGGTGAGAAGGCAGCCGTCTTCAGTCTGCGTGGTTTTTTCTCTCATGATTGATTGCAAGATGAGTCATCTGTCTGTTTGTGTGTATGTGCAGCTACTTGTTCTGGACAGAGTGGGGGCAGTACCCTCGTATTGAACGCTCCAGACTGGATGGCACGCAAAGAGCTGTTCTAGTAAATGTCAGTATAAGCTGGCCCAATGGTATCTCCATTGACTATGAGGTACAGTAACAAACCACTCCTTCTTGCATATAACATTAATAATAGCGCTAACTCAGTTTTCCTCTGTTGTTTGAAAAACATCCCTTTCTTTTGAACCGTGTGCCTACAGGAGAGTTTCCTGTACTGGTGCGATGCCAGGACGGACAAAATAGAGCGCATCAATCTGGAGACTGGGGAGAACAGGGAAGTGGTGCTGGCTAACAACAACATGGACATGTTTTCTGTGTCCGTGTTTGAGAGCTACATCTACTGGAGTGACCGGTGAGACAATCCTTACTTCCCTTGAGTTACGGTTTATTAAGAGTCTCAGTCGCTTTTGCTTATTGCCCTTTGCCTGTTGTCAAGCAGAACTCATGCCAATGGCTCCATAAAGAGAGGCAGTAAAGACAATGCCACAGACTCTGTGTCTCTGAGGACCGGGATCGGGGTGCAGCTCAAAGATATTAAGGTCTTCAACAGGGCCAGGCAGCAAGGTAAAGCGTCCTCTGTCATGGAACAGTTAAACATGTTATGTACATGTGTATCTCAATAAATTAGAATATCAAGGACAACTCCATTTTTTTAGTAGTTCGACTCAAAAAGTGAAAACTCACTATGATATATAGATTAACAACACAGACTATTTCATGAGTATATTCTTTAATTTTTTTATTACTGTAGCTCACAGCGAACAAAAACTTAAAAATCACCTTGTCAAGAAATTTTAATATTACATTACAAACCTCCAAAAATTATTTCATATATAAATAAGGCAGGAATTGTTCAGATATTTTTTTTCCCCCCCATGTGTTTAATCAATCTGTATAATATACGAGTTTCACATTTTTAAATAAATTAACTTCTATAATATTCACTGAGATGCAACTGTATACGTGTGTGTACTCACCGGTCACAACTTGAGGTTCACTGGTCCGTGTTATACTACAAAATATGCAGAGGTCATCTTCCTTACCATTTTTAGTCACCGGAGATGGGCAAACTATTAGAATTGCCTCTCTATTTAATGTATGTTTAACTCTAATGCGGCATTATTATGAACATATTGTTCAATTTTTATCACTTCGACAGCGTTAATGAAAACTAAGCATTATTTTTACAAAGGCGGAATTTATGATTACCTTATACTGAACCTCATTAAACTATTACAAATGATTGGTTAAAAATGAACATCAATGGAAGCAAGCAAGGTCGTTCTATTAAAAATGACATCAAAAGTGGATTCAAAAAGTATATTTATGACCATTTACTGTACATCTATGCAGGAACAAATGTGTGCAAAGTCAAGAATGGCGGGTGCCAGCAGCTTTGTCTGTACAGCGGCAATGGAAAGCGCATGTGTGCCTGTGCACACGGCATGTTGGCTGAAGACGGACGCAGCTGCCGTGACTACGACGGCTACCTGCTCTACTCTGAACGCACCATACTAAAGAGTGTTCACCTGTCGGATGAAAACAACCTGAATGCGCCCATAAAACCATTTGAGGACCCTGAGCACATGAAGAACGTCATCGCGCTGACCTTTGATTACAGAGGAGGGGGCGGGAAGGGAGCCAACCGGGTCTTCTTCAGCGACATCCACTTTGGCAACATCCAGCAGATCAGTGATGATGGATCTGACCGCAAGACTGTAGTAGACAGTGAGTATTCCTGAGGGTTGTTGAACACTCAATTTCTATCTAATTTAATTTCCTGCCATATCTACATCTTATTTCCTTTTCACAATTGATGTATGGCCTGTAATTCTGTAGTCTTTCCTCAATTTTGTTTTAATTTTAATATATTTTCATCTGAAATTACCCCCGCTTTGTATCTGCACTTGAAGCTGCAATTTGAGGTACTTCCAATACAAGAGGTGCTTAAATTAATTCTGCCTTTACAATGCTAGTATTGCTCAGCTTTGAAACCTACTGACAGAGTAAATCAAATGTTAGCACTGTTATATTTGTAAATGTTGGATAGAATATATCCTTTTGGAAAAAGACTTGAACACAAACAGAGACAAAAAACAGCCTATTTTACATAATCTCAAATTTTTTGGGGGTATGTGTTTAATAACTCATATGCATGATTGCATGACCAAATCAAGGTTGTCTATATTCCCATAAAGGAGCGACATTCTTCACAACTTGTTGTGTAATACTCTCGAGTACCCATTCCTTTCAAATGTCTTTCAAATGATTAATTGTAATTCGCAGTAATGTGGATCAGCCCAGTGTTTGTGCATCCAGGTTTTGCGCTGAGTAATTACTGTCAATCAGGCAGCCCCGCCCCTACTGGCTTTCTGCCCTTCCCTCTTAAAAAGCCTCAGCAGATCCTGTCTGAACCTTTGGGAGATGAGCACATAGAGGATGGGGTTTAACACTGTTGAAGCGATCGCCGTGAGTCGTGCAAACACGCTGAACGGACCGTAACGTGGTGAGGTGCCAGTGGCCCCTGAGCTTTTGTCAGATAGCAAGGCCAGCGTCAGGCCGTAGGAAGGCAGCCAGCACAGAGTAAACGCCACAACCAGTATTACTGACGTCTGGGTTACCTTGCTCTGGTAACGTTCCACTTGTGGAGTTTGAACAGCATTCCGGGTCCTCCACAGGAACAAGTAGATGTTCCCATACGCGATGGCAATTGTGACTAGGGGGAGCAAGAAAGCCACAAGGAAATGAATCAATCCATAAATGAGCTCATCTCTGTGGTACAGGAAAGCAAAGCAAGCAAGGCCATCTGGGTTATTTGGAGGGTTTCCCACAAAACGAAACACCAGCTGAGGTGTCGCCAGGCAGCAGGCCGGGACCCAAAGAAGCGCAGCCGTGATGGCTACCTGGCGTGGAGAGAGGCACCGGAAAGTTCTGGCGGGGTGCACTACCGTCATGTAGCGCGACACCGCCAGGGTGGACAGCGTGAAGGCGCTGGCCGAGGTGCAGGCCGATCCCAAAAAGCCAGCCAGACGACACAGGGAGTCCCCGAAAGGCCAATGCTGCATGGCGATGGCGGTCGTGTGGAAAGGAAGCGTGGAGAGAAGAAGAAGATCTGCAAAGCTCAGGGCCAGCAGGAGGACGTCCGTACCTGTTCCTGACTGACCCATCCGCCTCCTGCTCCTGCTACACAGGATCACCATGACCATGGTGTGTCCCCCTACACCCAATACCAGGATCAGAACATCAAATATCGGGACAAGGACCTGTTCCACATTCCACATCCCATTGTCACTGCTGTTCCCTAGCAGATCCTCGACACCTGCAGAATTCCAAAGCAGCATTTTTATATCTTCAGTTTAGTCTTGGAGTCGTGCTGCCACTGCAATCGTGCGCAAGGTGCTCATAAAACTGCAGATAAGGCGAGTGGAAATGATTGCTCACATTGTGGGTGAATGGCAGTTTAAACAGGGGGAAAAAAAAGAATTTCCAACCATTTCTTAAATCATCATTGATGAAACACACCACAAGGAGCCTGATGTTGTTGTTAAAATGAGTACACACATCCAGAGAAGTAAATTCAGGCTGGTCATTTCAGACTGAACAAAATCAATCCTCCAGGAATCCTGGTAAAAGCATCCAAGTTTCTAAAGATTGCAGGCTGTTTTGTTTCTCATCACCTCTAAGCCACGCCACGTGACATCTCAGCCAGGCTGGTCCTCAGCAAACCGTAATCAGCCTTAGTTGTACCTCCAAGTAGCGCTCCTCCTGAGAAATAGGTTTGTGACGGAGGAGGAAAAGAATAGCTTTACAGCAAGGCGGGATGAAGGCGAGTCATCGGCAGGTGAACTCTGGACTGAATATCACAGAGCAGGACGGAGATTGGCTGGGCCGCTCGCTGTGGGTGGTCCCTCTGAAGCCTAACATAGCTTTTCCCAGGGTCTGTTGTTTCTGGTCAATTCCCCAAAGGAAGGAAGTGTTTAAGGTTTTTGCACACGTATGGGGGGGAATTGAACATAAGCTTATATGAAGTGAGCAAATAGCTATAATCGAATCTCATCAATGCATAAATTTGATGAAGTCTGACTGACAAACAATGAAATGAGACATTTCATGTTACACTAATATACAGTGATTACATTAGGTACACTTTTGCAAAATAATGAGAGGCGGTAAAAGTTGTTAATGTTCTAATTTGGAGTGAAATTGCACTGCATCAAAGGTAGATTATTATTTTTTTATCCTGCTCTTTTATTTTTTTCTCATTAGTTTCTGCAAGTGTGTCTAATAAGTGTCTGGTTGTATATGTCAAATATATAGAAAAACTGATTTATAAAATATATATATTGTTTGCTATCAGAAATCCGGGTAATTATTGACTGCTGATAACAAGCACTGACCTGCTTATCCCATTTGCCTTAAATAACAGTGTCAGTGTAGACAGCATAGTTCATAACCATGTTGTCAACATTACCTAAAAATGCAACAAGCTTTTGTGTAGGTCAGTCTGGGGAAGCAATAATTTCAGTGAAAATAGCAGACCAATTGATCTGCTCAGAGTGGGTGGAAAAGCCTTACCTTGCTTTGCTCTCTTGTGGCTAGACAAATGTTGATTCATGTCCATGCCGTTGCACCGCAGATATTGAGCTTTGGTGTTAAGTGTCTCACCTAGTGGTGAACCTTGCTGTCTGGCCAGAGCTGTTAAAAGAGTCCAACTCAGCCCCAAGAAAAGGCAGCTTTAATTAATACACCTTCACTTTTTGGGTCAATTGGCAACATTATGTCTATTAGCTGTTGTGGTTAATAAGACCCTCAGGTGTTTGCAAGTTCACAAACAGGACATTGTGTTCCTCCATCTTGGCCAGTTCTTGCATCGCCTCTGGCTTCTGTTCAGGCATGAAGCACACTGTTTTTAAACACGCTTCCAGGCTGCCGGGCGAAAAAGTTGACTTTTGCTTCTCCTCCTTGACTCTTGATGAGGTATTGCAAAGAAAAATAATACGACACTCTGTAACAGTTGTTGTGACCTTTTTACTGAGGCAGTTGTTGGGGAAAAGCCTTGAGTCATACAGTGTTCGTGAAGCCTGCTCTGACTCTTCCACTCTTTTGCCTTTTACTTCAGTACTGGAGCTGACATGCTTCCTTTCGGCTTCATCTTGTCTCTCATTTGCAGTTGGGTTTGTGTGGTTGGACAACATCCATGAAATGCTCTCTGATGGAAACTGAACAGACACTTAATAGTCAAAATAATTCCGAATTTAGAGACAGACCAGCGATAAGAAGCAGAAATGCTCATTTTCTCATCGATGTCCACTTGTTTTGAGGCTCCCCCCACCTTTTACCTTATGTGCCACTTTTTTACCCTATGTGCCCCTATGTGTGTGGCAAAAAGTGCCATCTGAGCGGCCAAAAGTGCCCCCAAAAAATATTGTGAAACTTTTTATTTTTAGGGGGGGGTAAATTTTTTGGGGAAAGTTTTCCTGCATTTGCTGCAGGGATCACATTGCCGGAACACTCTACTCAAAAACACATACTTGTGTAGGATACAAGTATTGATCTTATAAATGAATTACTCTTCTGTATTAAATATAAGATGCATAGCCTAGTAGTAAAACTTTTCATCACAATGCCATCTGCTGCATCAGGTGGGCTCTTGCCTGTAGTGCAAACCACTTGCAGTAGTTATTTGCCCTTTTACTCAACTCAATTTGCTCACTCCATGTGTGCCATGTTTTTGTAGATGTGGGCTCAGTAGAAGGTCTGGCATACCACAGGGGCTGGGACATATTGTATTGGACCAGCTACACCACCTCGACCATCACCCGTCACACTGTGGATCAGACCCGCTGGGATGCTGTTGACCGACACACCGTGGTCACTATGTCAGGAGATGACCACCCCAGAGCCTTCGTCCTTGACGAGTGCCAGAGGTTCCCATATTATACATTTGTGTGAAAAAATGCCCCTCCTTTGTTGTTTTACCCCTTGCGCATTGTTAATTTCCCAATTTTTTCCCACACAGCCTGATGTTCTGGACCAACTGGAATGAGCAGTCTCCCAGCATCATGCGTGCCACACTCACTGGTTCCAATGTGATCGTGATCATTGGTACTGACATCCGAACCCCCAACGGCCTGGCCATTGACCACCGAGCTGAAAAGCTTTACTTCTCTGACGCCACCCTGGACAAGATAGAGCGCTGCGAGTACGACGGCAGCCGGCGTTATGTGAGCGACATTCACACATTGCTCAGCATGCTGGGACACAATGGCAATTTTTATATTGCAGAGTGATTGTGGGTTTGTTTGTCGTCCCCAAGATTGGAATTTCCTGAATGCATCAACCCATGAGTATGGTTGTGCTTCCCCGTGCAGGTTGTACTGAAAAATGAACCAGTGCACCCGTTCGGCTTAGCAGTCTACGGAGACTACATCTTCTGGACGGACTGGGTGAGGAGGGCTGTGCTTCGAGCTGACAAATACACAGGGGGAGACATGAAGGTTCTACGTGCTGATATACCTCAGCAGCCAATGGGAATCACCGCCGTGGCCAACGACACTAACAGTTGTGAGTTATTTTCCGCTGTGTTTTTGTCCCTGCTACCTACTCTCTTTTTTGACAATATGACTGAACATTTTTTTCAAAGGCTGCCAGTCTGTCTCAGTGATCCGAATCCATTCTCCCTTTAGCGGAATGTAGCCAAAGAATACTGAAGGTTGTAAAAGTAGGCCCCTCGTGCAGTGGTTCACATAACTGACTTTTACACTGGTGGGATCAGATCAGAACCCAGTCCCCATCACAATCACACTGTGATTGACCGTCGATCAATCCAGGGTGTAGGTAGTACTTTTACCCAGTCTTCTGCGATTGGCTCCAGCTCCTACTGCAGCCCTTAAACACACAGTTACACGGGCTTGTACATATTTGCCACTTTCAAGGTTGGTAAAATTATTTAAAAAAAACAAAAAACTTTAATGTGTTAAAAGTGGTATACGCACTATTCTGATCTGAATGGGTTAGCGTAAAAATACAGTTGAAAATTATTTGCTGGCCTAAGCACGTGTGTTGAAATGTGCAGATTTGTGATGGTTAACCTTCCTAACATTCTTGCCCTCTGCACAGGTGAGTTCTCTCTGTGCCGTGTTAACAATGGAGGTTGTCAGGACCTGTGTCTCCTGACTTCGGAAGGAAGGGTCAACTGCAGTTGTCGTGGTGACAGGAAGCTTTTGGAGGACAACACTTGCATAGGTAATACAGTAAAGCAAAGCTTGAATTCAAAGGTATTATAGATAGACATTTGGACTAAAAAGAATTGGGACACCTGATTTAGCCTTGTGAAAACCTAGAATGGGCTACATTTCCTCTAGCCCAACACATAAATAATGAATTTCTTTTTCAAAAAGTATGTCCAATACTTTTAGTTAAATCTTAAAACTGCGCAGGTCTTTTTTTGCCAAATGTAATTCCAGGTAAAGCTAGTGAGTCTGATAATAGATTTACTAGTTACAAAAATATGCTCATTTTTAATTTAGGAGTTCAATGTGTCTTAATAAAATGTCTCTAGCATTCTTCCATCAAAGGACACAAAAATGAAGGTCTCTGTTTTGAGAGGGTTATCCTGTCTTACACAACTGACTAGCTTCGACTTTCGGTAGATGGAGTTTTGGCAACTTTTCCAATCCCTCTTGCAAATATCTTTCAAAAAAAGAGAAGCAACAAATCTAGCAACTTTTTGTTGTGTTGTTGAAGACTTCTGGAGACTTGCAGACTCCCTCCAGAATGGGAGACGTTCACTCCTCCACGACCAGACTGCAAAGCCCCTACTGGCTAATTTAACCATATCCCTCCATAAAGCACATAAATATTTGATCATAATTTCACTTATGGAGGCAGCACTTCATCACCAAGCCCCCGAATTACACTTTGTCAGTTAGTGTAGCGGATCTGTGCATTTGGTGCATGCAGCGGACACATCACCAAACTCAAATTTGGTGAAATTCAGAAAGGCTTGCTTGCAGACACATTTTCATAAATAAGTGCCAGTACTTACTTGGTTGTTTAACTTCACACTTGATGAGTGGGCAGGCAGTCCAGAGACCCAATTATTTGTACACAAAATGTTGAAAAAGTAACATTTCCTTTATATGTCCCCTGCTTTGTATGTATTTGAATAAAGGTGAAAAATGGAATCCCATTTTTTTCTCCCCACTCCAGCTCTGAACACCACATGCAATCCCATTGATGAGTTTGAGTGTGGAAATGGAGATTGTGTGAACTATACACTGACTTGTGACGGCATGGCTCACTGCAAGGACAAATCTGATGAGAAGCAGTCTTACTGTGGTGAGAAGAAACTCTTACTCTGTTTTAATGAGGCACTAAGCCCAATATATTAGTTTTATTTTCCATGCTATATGATCTGCTGACTTGTGTTCCAGCTAACCGAGCATGCAAGAAGGGCTTCAAGCGTTGTGTAAATGGCCGCTGTGTGGGCCATCACTCGTGGTGTAATGGACAGGATGACTGTGGGGACAATTCTGATGAGCTTTTCTGTAACAGTAAGGCAATTCAGTTCCATTTATGGTACATGTCAATTGATTGCATAAAGGTATTTTTCTTATGGAGGGATTTAAATCTCCTATCAATTGTATTACTGCAATACTACTACTATCGCTAATGATAAATGTAGTAGTGTATGCAATCAGGCTCATTAATCAGTCACTCTTGTATTGTTTTAAAAATGAAAACATGTTGTTGATGTGCACAAACTGATATTACGTGATTGTGCTTGTCCAGCCACACTGTGCTCACTTGAGCAGTTCCAGTGCAGAGATGGAAGCTGCATCACAAACTCCAGCAAGTGTGACCAAAAAGTGGACTGTGAGGATGCCAGTGATGAGATGAACTGCAGTAAGTTAGCATTAAAAAGGCTGATGCCCAAAAATATAGGTGGATAAAGGATTGCAGAGGCTCCCAAATGCTGTAAAGTAGTTTGTGCCTCTCTCTCTCTCTTTTTAAGCTGCCACTGACTGTTCCAGTTATTTCCGCCTGGGAGTGAAGGGAGTGACATTTCAAAAGTGCGAGTTCACCACCCTCTGCTATGACCCCACATGGCAATGTGACGGAGCTAACGACTGTGGAGACTTCTCTGATGAGAGAAATTGCCCAGGTGCTGCAGTACACATTGATTTTCAAAAAATGGGAAGGCGGTGATCTAAGAAAGGTCGATTTTTACATGGGAATAAGAGCATGATGTCGAATGTCAGAATATTCCAAATGGGAAATGAGAAATATTTGCCTTGAAAAACACAGCAATGCAAATTACTTTTCTCCTGTAAGAAGAGCCTATAATTCAATTGATATGTCTGTGCCCTTTCAGGGAGTGGAAAAACCAAGTGTCCAACGCCTTTCTTTGCCTGTCCCAGTGGAAGGTGCATCCCCATGAGCTGGACTTGCGACAAAGAGCACGACTGTGAGAACGGTGCAGACGAGGCTCATTGCGGTAAGTCGGCATACTCAAAACCGAACGTGCAGAATGACATCACGCTGTTACATGTGTGGCATACGCTGCCTCTGGACATTTCAGATAAATTCTGCTCAGCCTCCCAGTTTGAATGCGGGAACCACCGCTGCATTCCTAACTCGTGGGTGTGTGATGGAGCGGACGACTGTGGAGACAGCAGTGATGAGGACAGTAAATGCAGTGAGAGAACATTCAATTCAATGTTATTTTTTTTGCGCCAACTGAAATAATCTCAAGGCACACGTGAAGCAGGTCAAGAACCACGCTCCTCACACATTGAGACCAACTGAACCCCGCATGAGCAGGCACTAGTATAGGGAGACAAGAAAACCCGAACAGACTCAAGACTCAGTGTGAGGCAACTGTCGAAGCAGCCGTCTGCCTCAACCATCCATCCATCCATTTTCTGAGCCGCTTCTCCTCACTAGGGTCGCGGGCGTGCTGGAGCCTATCCCAGCTATCATCGGGCAGGAGGCGGGGTACACCCTGAACTGGTTGCCAGCCAATTGCAAGCCACATACAAACAAACAACATTCGCACTCATATTCACACCTACGGGCAATTTAGAGTCCCCAATTAATGCATGTTTTTGGGATGTGGGAGGAAACCGGAGTGCCCGGAGAAAACCCACGCAGGCACGGGGAAAACATGCAAACTCCACACAGGCGGGACCGGGGATTGAACCTCGCTCCTCAGAACTGTGAGGCTGACGCTCTAACCAGTCGTCCACCGTGCCGCCTCTGCCTCAACCAGTTGGGTTGAAATTAAGAGAGAGAGAGCGAGAGAGAGAGAGAGAGAGAGAGAGAGAGAGAGAGAGCAGAGGCATTGCAGCCTTGATAAGGAAGCAGTATGTACTGTAGCCATTGTTTGAGCAATCATTCTGTTATGGTGGAAAATGACAATTAGTACTTTACCTCAACTCAATTTGATTGAAACCACACTAAAAAAACAACATGCTGCACATAACAAAATTATGTACATCAATAAAATCAAACAAATCATTAATAAAAGTAATAATAATACATAAATAAAATATTCCTTTTTAATAAAAGTACAAAAATATAATCTTTAAAAACCTAAAACCCATGGCTGAAATGGAGGCAGTCCTGCAACGCCTCCTCTGTCTCTAAACCAAACTGTCATGATCCTTATGTTGGTTGCCTGCTGTTCCACCAGCCGCCTGTTGGGGGTGTCAAGGTGTATGAAGTAGTGGTCAGATTACCCAGAGGAGGGATAGAATAACAGCCGTGTACTCCCTTAACGACGGCATACAGGAAACCAGGAGTGTTTTTATTCCCTCTCATTGTACAGTTCCCATCCCGTGAGAAGTTGTTCACAGATGAGAGAGAGGAACATGATTGAAATATCCACTGACTAGTATGCGGGCTCCAGGATGCTGAAATATAATAATAATCTCGTGATCACAACGTGCATGACGTCACTTGCGTTGACTCCCGCTGAAGGGTGAATGTCAACTGCAGTTTTGTAACTGCTGGTAGTTCATCTGTACGGCTGTATGATCAATGGAAGACAACGATTAAAATCTCCTACCGCTCCCATTTATTCTCACTTTACTTTCCTTCATTTTACCGCCGGCTCACATCCCTTTCCATATCTCCACTGGGATGCATTCTCCGCTGAGGGGACACCAACCGGCTCCATGTTAGAGGCGAAAAAGGCAGTAGCTCCTTGCGGTTTTAGATGACGTATTGTAAAAAAGAAGGGTAAAAAAAGTCTGATAGTGCAAATACTCTCCAACAATAAATATTGGACCCAAAAAAAGGTAAATGGGGGGGAATACAATAAAGAAGAAGAAAGCTAAATAAATAAAAGAGAACGGGAGGCAGCATTACTGAAACAAATGAAAACTACTACAGTGAAACCCCACATTTGCACGGTTAGGCATTCGTGAATTTGCCTGTTCACTGATTTTTGGGGTGATAATAAAGTATTAATCAGAGTATTAACCTACATATCAGAAGTTTGTCATTGAGTGCCTGATGAAGAGTTAAGTTGCCTCTTTCATTGACAGAAACCAAAACATGCAGTCCTGAAGCGTTCCAGTGTCCTGGCTCCCACATGTGTATCCCTCAGCGTTGGAAGTGTGACGAGGACAAAGACTGTCCCGATGGGGCTGACGAGAGCGTCAAAGCTGGCTGTGGTGAGTTCAGAGTTGACTGGGCTTAGATACGTTCACAGAGACAAGGCAACATGTCACATTTCATTCACTGACCAAGTATATTTATTTGTGTCCCAGTCTTTAACAATACATGCAGCAACAATGAGTTCATGTGCCAAAACCGACAGTGTATTCCCAAGTACTTTGTGTGTGACCATGACAATGACTGCAGCGACGGCTCGGATGAGTCGCAGGAATGTGGTAAGTGGACCCTTTTTTTACAAATGAGTGGGTGATTTTCAAAGCTCAATTCTTTCACCGCATGCTACAGAATACCCAACCTGCAGACCCAATGAGTTCCGCTGTTCCAATGGACGCTGCCTGATTCAGAGCTCATGGGAGTGCGATGGAGACTTTGATTGTCATGATCACTCAGACGAAGCCCCAAAGAATCCACGCTGCACGGGCCCAGGTTATATTCACTGTATTTACACAGATAAAGTGTGGTTATTTTTCAGACACTAAAGACACAGACACTATAACCTGCACAATAAAATCTTAAACAAGGGTGGATTTTACAATGATAAAGATGATGATAATAATGAGTCGAAAGTCAAGTATTCACAATAAAAACTAATTCAAAATCCCTAAATAATTTTTTTTGTAGAATTATGCCGTCAACTCACTATAAGCATCCAAATAGATTGCTTCGTGTCTTCCCTATCCTGCGCACAACCCCATGGGGCATATGTGCATGCTATCATAGGACTGCTATGATATGATTAGATTTTTTTCACTTGGTTTAATTACTTTGGTTATATTCCTCAGTTAATTTCTGCTAATTGACATAATTTCACAACATTCAAATGGAATGTCCATGGGTTTATCACTATGCTTACTATTGTGTTGTAGAACTGCACTGTATTATCCTGACAAGTGTTAATAATTTTTAATAATAACTATAGGAGCCCATCTTTGTGTACTGTAGTACAGTTCTACACTACTGCAAGCTAACCATTCATCCATTCATTCATCCTTTTTAAACACTGCTGGTTCTCTGAACCTCTCGACTGTAGGAGAGACATGCTAACCACGACCCACCAACAATAAACATACATGTATTGTTATTTCTGTACCGCTCTGAATCAACATTGAGCATTAGATTTAGAGTCTAAATTTTACCTTTACAATTGTGCAAATCAGTTGTAATGAGTGATGTGGTTCATGTTCATACCAAAAATGTTTTCTTCATTCTTTCCTTTTTTGTTTGCAACAGAGAAAAAATGCAATGACACGGCCTATGCTTGCAATAATGGGAAGTGTGTCAACGAGACGTTACTTTGCGACCATAAGGACGACTGTGGCGATGGCTCAGATGAGCTCAACTGCTTCATTAACGAGTGCCTGAACACCAAATTGAGTGGCTGCTCGCAACTTTGTGAGGACCTGAAGATAGGCTACAAGGTAAGTGGGTATCATAAGAGTGAGTTAAAGCCTTGTGTGCAGAGTGCAGAGCGTACTGGGGCTTTACCCGCTGTTTGATCGGCCCACGCAGTGTAGATGCCACCCTGGATTCCGGCTGAAAGATGACGGGAAGACGTGCGTTGACGTGGATGAGTGTAAAAGCACCTATCCCTGCACACAGCGCTGCATCAACACCCATGGCAGCTTCCACTGCCTGTGTGTTGAGGGTTTTCAACTTAGCCCAGAAAACCCCACTGTCTGCAAATCTACATCTGGTAAGAGACAGCCATCTATCCATTTTCTAGGAGCCCTTCTTTGCTCAATTAGGATAGTCAGATCACCAATCAGTCACAGGGCTAAAACATATTGATGGACTCAAATTCAAACCATGACAATTTATAACATAACTCAACCAAGGCACATATTTTACATTAGAAAAATCTTACGGCACACCACCAACAAAAAATGTCACGAAAAGTATATGAATTGAAATAATGATGATGTCGTCTCAATTTACTGACAAATTGACTTAGTGTGAAATCTGATAAATGAAAGATACATTATTTTTAGTAAATGTATAATAATTTGGACCAATCACGTGAAATTGGAGAATTTTCCATGCCACACTATTGTGCCACAGCCCAGTGGTTGGAATCACTGAGCTATCTATCGTACAGTACCTCTTTTTGGACGTGAAGCTGTAGTACCAAGAGAAAAAACATGCAAGGGAAAGAAAGCTACACAGAATGGTTCTGAAAAAGGAACCGTGTTACTGAAGATGCCCTCTTCTTCATGCAGATGAGGAACCCTTCCTAATATTTGCCAACCGCTACTACCTACGCAAACTCAACTTGGATGGCTCCAACTACACTCTCCTCAAACAGGTGAGCTCTGCAGCTTCCATTACAGTATCAATTTCAGTGTCCTTATGCTGGGCTTCACCACTGGTCCTAACCAATATCTGCGTATTGACAGGGATTGAACAATGCAGTGGCTTTGGACTTTGACTATCGCCAGCAGATGATTTATTGGACCGATGTTACCACACAGGGCAGCATGATCCGACGCATGCACATCAATGGCAGTGATGTTCAGGTCAATGTGGCTATATTTTGACAATTGTTTTGTCAAGATGTGCAGCAGAATACCAAGATGTATACTGTATAGAAAGAAATATCACATTATTCACTCTGAGGTGTTCACAAAGTAGCTTTTTTTTGGATTGACAGGTCCTGCATCGCACATCGCTCAGCAACCCAGACGGGCTTGCAGTGGACTGGGTGGGAGGAAATCTGTACTGGTGTGATAAAGGGCGGGACACTATTGAGGTGTCAAAGCTGAATGGAGCTTACCGGACAGTTCTGGTCAACAATGGCTTGAGAGAACCAAGGGCTGTGGCTGTGGATGTTAGATATGGGTAGGGGCATTTGTATATTCAAAGAATGTCGAAAATGTTTTGGTTTAGCCTTTAGTTAAGAAGGGGGATTTTTTTTTTCTATCAAGGGAAGGTTAATGAAACATTTCACCACCTTTATTTTGTATTCTGTCAAGTTGATCAATGTGCTTACTTTTTATCTCCACTTCCAGTAAAAATTGTAGGTTTGTTTTGTTTACTGGCGACTTGCTGTTTACATTATTTTGATAGGTCATCTCATATTTTCTGTCAAATCATATCCAAAACAAAATATTCATTCAGATCTGATCAAGAGTGTGCATTTAGGTGCATTTTCATTTTACAATTATTATTTTAGATTACATGTTTAATATGACGGTGGCACGGTGTACGTGTGGTTATCACATCCGCTTAGCAGTTTTGAGCATAGGAGTTTGAATATGGGCTCGACCTTCCTGGGTGGCGTTTGCATATTCTCCCAAAGGTTGTCTTCATCCGGGCACTCCGGTTCCCTCTCACATTCCAGAAACATGCATGTTCGGGTAAATGAAGACTTTAAATTGCCCATAACTGTGAATGTGAGTGTGAATGATTCTAAACCCCGCCTCTTGCCCAAAGTCAGTTGGGACAGGCTCCAGCAAACCCATCAACCCTAGTGAGGATAAGCAGTATAGAAGAGGGAGGGATGGATGGATTTAATATGATCTGGATCTTATTTCTAGTGACTGATGGTGTTGTGGTACAATTTCCTGACTTTGGTGCAGGCAGCGTTTGGATTTGTCTCTGTTCTGATGCAGAAATTCTAATCCTCCGCTGCATGTGTGTTAGGTACTTGTACTGGTCAGACTGGGGTGACACCCCTCACATAGGGAGGATTGGGATGGACGGCACTAACAGGACAGTCATTGTGGAGGATAAGATCACCTGGCCCAACGGTCTGACCCTGGACTTTGTGAATGACCGCATCTACTGGGCCGACGCCCGAGAGGACTACATTGCCTTTGCCAGCTTGGATGGAACTAACAGACACACAGGTAAAGCGCACACACACAGCCATGTGTTTTGCTGGATATTGCTGACAATGTGTGTCTCCTTCCATGCTGCCCATGCAGTTCTGACCCAAGATATCCCCCACATCTTTGCAATGACTCTGTTTGAGGAGTACATCTACTGGACAGACTGGGAGACCAAGTCCATCAACAGAGCTCATAAGACTCTGGGAATCAACAAGACCTTGCTGATTAGCACCTTACACAGACCAATGGACGTCCATATATACCACCCATACCGCCAGCCGGAAGGTATGACCGAGTATGATCTTTGAGTTGCTGTCATGTTTGTACTTCATTTTCAGTGGGATCTCTAATTTCCTGTCACCTTGTTCTGCAGTGGCAGACCACCCATGCCAGACCGACAATGGTGGCTGCAGTAACCTGTGTCTACTCTCACCAGGAGGGGGCTACAAATGTGCCTGCCCCACTAACTTTTATCTAGCAGCAGATGGAAAACAGTGCTTGTCTAACTGCACTGCCAGTCAGGTGTGCTACTTTCAAATGATGACTTTGCATTATTTTGAAACTTGCCATCGGAAGGTATACATGGAGAAATTATCTGGAAATGTACTAAATTACTTTGCTTACCCAACGTCAGCTGGGCATTATAAAAAAATGCATGAATGAGTGGATGATTAAAGTACTATTTACTATTAAAATAAACGGCATTTTACATTGTCATCAATTGTATCCAACTTAAATTGTCCCCTGAGCCTTTCCATGGAAAATCTCTTGAATTGTATTTTTTTCCACCCTTTGCAATTATAGTACTCACCTTATCATGCCTATAAATGAGCCATTCCCTTCTCTGATTCTTCAGTTTGTTTGTAAAAACGACAAGTGTATTCCATTTTGGTGGAAGTGTGACACTGAAGATGACTGTGGGGACCACTCAGATGAGCCTGCCGATTGCCGTGAGTGATGAGCGCTTCCTCGCTATGATCGGAATCATACGTTACTCTGGGTCTAATAATACCCCTTGGTCTTTTCATTGTAGCTGAGTTTAAGTGCAGACCAGGTCAATTCCAATGCGGTACAGGAATTTGTACAAATCCCGCCTACATCTGTGACGGAGACAATGACTGCCAAGACAATTCGGATGAAGCCAATTGTGGTATGTTTATATACGCACTGACAAGTTGAGATTATTATTATTTTTTTAAATTACTATTAGTAGTAAGCCTTTTTGTACCTGCCCTCCAGATATCCATGTGTGCTTGCCCAGTCAGTTTAAATGCACCCACCCCAGTCGCTGCATCCCTGGCATCTTCCGCTGCAATGGACAGGACAACTGCGGTGAGGGAGAGGACGAGAAAGATTGTCGTAAGTTTTACCAGTACACTACTTATTGCATATGTGTACAGTACACGTTATCTTGCATGTCAGATTTGTCATACAATGCCAAGAATCTACAGTATGTATTTCCTGTCAGTGCGTAAGATAAACTAATGATCCCCCTGCCCTCTGTATAGCGGAGGTGACATGCGCCCCGAACCAGTTCCAGTGTGCCGTCACCAAGCGCTGTATTCCACGGGTTTGGGTGTGTGATCGGGACAATGACTGTGTGGATGGTTCTGATGAGCCTGCCAACTGCAGTAAGACCTTTCTGACCATATCAAACCTGCAGTTGAATTTCTTTGGAAAAAAATAGTGAATTGATAGGAAACTGAGATCATTTTAGTTTACTCTCACCGCTTTGAAAATATGGCTATGTACAGAGGAACGTCAGTTTACGAATGACCCAGTTTACAAACTAAATTTTCAAAGAAAAATACCCTGGTTACGAACAGTCCTGGCATGTGTGCTGCAGCTCAAATGACGTGTGGTGTGGATGAGTTCCGCTGTAAGGACTCGGGCCGCTGCATCCCAGCACGCTGGAAGTGCGATGGAGAGGACGACTGTGGCGATGCTTCAGATGAACCCAAAGAGGAGTGTAGTAAGCAGACTCTTCTAGAAAATGTTGATTTTTATAGAAAATATTGAAAATCCAGAAAATATTGTACCCTTTATGTCACATTGATGCTCAGATGAGCGGACGTGCGAGCCATATCAGTTCCGCTGTAAGAACAACCGCTGTGTGCCCGGACGCTGGCAGTGCGACTATGACAATGATTGCGGTGACAACTCTGATGAAGACAAGTGTGGTAGGTTGCCAGTCCCACTCAGTATGTTACGCATTGAATACAACATTAGGTACTTTTACACAATCTAACTTATGTAAGGTAACCTCACCTCTCAGCATGATGCTATGCAGCTTTACACCACTTCAAACGACAACCCCAACAATAAACACATTGTTAAACAAAACAATTTCAGTACATATGTTGAGATTCTGAAAAATACATTGCTCCAGCTGTTATATTAAAGAATTAAATTAATTTGGGAGGCCCGGAGCCTGCAATATTGTTAATAATGCTTTGTTTGTATATAGATATCTTGACTGTCAGCAGTTATGTCAATAAACATCACATTACTTTTTGAAATAGTTTTTCTGACTAACTCCACACAGAGATGATTTTACCTGCATACCTTCTTCCATGCTGAACTGGTTGTGTTAGATGGCTATGCAACCAATATTGGTTGCATAGCCATCTAACACAACCAATACTGGTATAGTATACTATTATAATATTTTACTAAAACGTAACTGCATTTATGTGAAGTCAATTTGGTGCTCTTTGCATGAGTAGAAACCCCAAACTCAAGTGACGTTCCAATGCACTTTTTCTATTCTTGGCTCAGAAATTCCTAACTTCCTTGTGTTCAAGAATGCAGCATTTGTACATTTATTAGTTCATTTTTAAAAAAGCACAGTTTTGTCCTTCGATTGAGTTTGTAATCCATGAAGAGATTACTCTGCTCTTGAGTGTGATTAAAAATGAGTAACAATCAGAAAAATCAATCTCTTTGGATACAAAATAATATTCGTTTGACTGCATTCATCCAGTGAAGAACTGCGCATATATTTTTTTGTACTTTCAATACAGCTGTTGTACTGGATCACATTAGATTGTGCAAGTGTGCAGTGAGTGTATATTACTGTATGTGTGATTAGCAATGCGTAACATGTCACTGTGTTTTGCTGTTAGATTTACTCAATGACAAGATTCCATGTGAATCAATCTTTTGGTCATTTGCACATCTCATGTCATCTCATGTCTATTTTGTATTTCACACTGGCCTGTTGCTGTGAGCCAGAGGTAGGTGTTTTCATAGTTTCAGCTCAAGAAACTCAGCTTCTTGGTCCTTGTCCTTTCTGCCCCTTTTCGATCCCTTTCAACAGACCCCCAAAATCTTCTACCACGTACCATAGTATACATACAGTATGCTGTTCCATCCCCACCTCTGTTCCCCATGAGTCATTCCTGAAACAAAAAACTTTCTAAACCTCTTTTGTTTCTATCCGCCTGTCTCGCAACAGACAGCAACCTTTATTATTTTTTGCAGTGCTTTCTCTTCTTTATGTTCTGCTCTTACACCCTTTTCTTCCCATTTGACATGCATCGCTCAGCCTCGTAAACTGAGAACTCTCTTCCCTCAGTTCCTCGTCAGTGTTCAGAGAGCGAGTTTGCCTGCACAAATGGCCGCTGCATTGCCGGGCGCTGGAAGTGTGACGGTGACCACGACTGTGCTGATGGCTCAGATGAGGTATCGCTCAGCAATTCCTTCCATTCAACACTCGAAAATTGTCAACACTAATGGAAAGGATTGTTTTTGTTTTGGTCTAGAATGGCTGTGACGTGAAGTGTGACAGTGATCAGTTTCAGTGCAAAAACGGCCATTGCATCCCCATCCGCTGGCGCTGCGATGCTGACCCAGACTGTATGGATGGCAGCGATGAGGAAAAATGTGACAGTGGTGGTGAGAAACACTTTTCATCTTCTCAATGCATAGCCCAGTGTTTCCCAACCTTCATTGAGCCAGGTGAATGTCCAGACTACTTGGTTCAGACAATAAAGATACTAATACCAAAGAAGCCAGAACACTGAAAAACAAGTCCCATATCCCAAGGCCCCAAGGTAGTCTTGAAAATTGACAAAGCACCCTATTTGCCTGTCGAAGGACTACCTGTACTTTGTGGAAGATCAGTTTGATTCAGGACTTGCCAAGGGATCAGGGAAGTAATTGGGATCATGACAAGCTTGTCAGAAAAAAAACATTGACTACACTCTTGAGATGTATACATAAACCTCGAAAAGGCTTTTGGAAGATTTAACTGGAAAGTCATTCTCCAGACTCTGCAAATTTTAAGAGTGGATTGGAAGGACAGAAAAACCTATACTTCAACCAAACAGTGTGCGTAAGAGTACAGTACTAGATTAAGTAACACAGCCAGGTGCCATAGCAAGAGGGGTTAGACAAAGATGCCCTCTTTCCTCAATACTGTTTAATTTTTATGCAGAAATGTTCATGAGGAACTCCCTAGGGTCTCAAGATACTGGCATGAAATCTGCGAAGTTTGCAGACGATAAGGTCATTGGGGGCGGGGTTTTCAGAGGGGCCGCCAAGCCCAGTGTTAGGGGGGGACTGCCCCCCCCTACAACCGCCACTGCTGGAAACACTGGGTGAGGAAGACCATATGAAGAACTAAAAACGTTATTTTAAATTAGAAAAAAAATCTCACGGCACACCACCAAACAGAAATGTCACAAAACGCAGATTCACAGGTTTATTATGTACCCTCTGCCGTCTAGCGGAAGCGCATTTAATTGTTCTACCTGTAACTATAGTAACTTGCATAGATAGTTGAACAAAGATACATCATTTGTAGTAAATAGATATTTTTTTGAATGCAATTCAATTCAATTAAGTGAAATAAAATCATTTCCTGTGGCACACCTGATGATGTTTCATGGCACACTGGTTGGGAGAACCCTGACGTAGCCATACATGAAAGCAGAAGACATAATAAGCCCCTTCCTATTTCAGTGGGTAGACACTGCCCCCTGGATGAGTTCCAGTGCAACAACACTTTGTGTAAACCACTGGGCTGGAAGTGTGATGGCGAGGATGACTGCGGAGACAATTCTGACGAGAGGCCAGAGGAATGTGGTAAGAATAACACATTGACAGTGTTCCAGTGGGCTGTTTGCAAACAGACTTTTCTCCTCCTTAGAGCTGCTCTTTTTTTCTCTCCAAGTTAAATTCCAGTGTCCGCCCACAAGACAATTCCGCTGTCATAATGACCGTGTGTGTCTGCCAATATCCAAACGCTGCGACGGTATCAACAACTGTGGAGACAACAGCGATGAACTCAATTGCCGTGAGTTGTCATTTAAAACTGGACTGATGACCTCTGCCTAAGAGGTCATCTTCTCGTCAGTGTGGATTTTTGACATTTTTTTTCAGGTTTTGATAAAGCAACCTGGATTTTTGTATGATTTCACGGATTATTCAAATTCTCATTAGAAATTAAATACAATGGTACATTTTACAGTGGTATAAAAAAAGTTATAATGCTGTTTGTCAAGAAATATCCAATTTAAATGCAACTTGTGTTTTGTATGCAGTATTACATTTTGTAATGTAAATTATATTTCAGATGGATTTGATCTTAATTGTGGCAATTTAACATGAAGAATCCCTTTTACGCTACAATGACCTCTCATTATGGCAAGGGATATGTTCCAGACCCACATGTAAAAGTCCTCAATATTGGGACCATATCATTTTTAAATATATTTTTACCACTCCCACTTGCTTTAAACACATTTAAATTTACTGAAACACACTTCATAAAGTATTCCTTAGTGCCCGATCTTACTGTCCCATTTGCACAGTTCTCAAATAAGAGGCAAAGCATGCTTGATTGAAGCTGTTTATTTGTCACCAAAATGTTCAACGAACGCGTAAAACGTTGTCTAATATAAGTCTGATAGCTTAATGCGAAATGCCATTATAAATCTTCAAGCAATTGCTACTTTAACACACGGTGTCACGTATGGAGAGGAGCTGGACCCAAGAGCAGGCAGATAGATTATGATGAACAGTTTATTAGGAAAGGTGATGGAGGTGGTCCTAGGTGGGTTAGCAGACAGCGGCGATGACATGCGGCTGGCTTGGCGGCAGGAATGACATGGACCAGGAACACGGGGGAAACACCGAGTCAAAAAGGGAACGAGGAATAGTGTGGCTTACGTGAGGCAGGTGGGCCGTGGTACCGCTTGAAGACGCTGCAATACTTTGGCGAGGATTTCCGGGAACAGGCAGGCTTAAATGCAGGTGGTGAGGAGGACTGATTGGTGACAGGTGCGCGGCTTGAGGAAGGTGCTGAAAAATAGAGGGGAGGGGAGAGAGGGCGCAAAGCACCATACAGGCTCCAACAATGGTACTGCAGAGCAGTTCGTGACACACGGAGTAGCAACATGTTCAAACAGAGCATACAATGACACGCACAGGCATTTATTTTCTCTGCTCTGTGGGAACAATGACTATTATGGAGTCAGTAGGACTAAGCTGGGGACCTTCTCTCCATCTTGTTCTTGCATCTCTTCCAGTAGACCTCAATTCTGCCTGCATGTTGCGGCTATACTATACTGAAGGTGTGCAACTCTAAATGCGGCTGTAAAATCTCATTAAAAATTGCTTAAAAATGTGTGATAAGGTGGCGGTTCACTGTATACTGTATCTCCAGCCCTATTATCTCACCACATTGCATAAATATTTTCCCCTTGTATTTAGTTTTAACTCTGGATAAGACTTGACCTCTTAAGCTGTTAACATCCTAGTTTGTAGATCCATAAATTTCACAAGTAAAACATGTTTAAACATTAGCTGAGGTCTTGTTACAAAAAGTAAATAATGACTGTGGATGACCTTCTCTTCAACCGTGGTACTCCAGAGGTTCCTCCGTCCACTACAATCTGCCAAAAAGATGAGTTTCAGTGCTCCAACAGCCGCTGCATCAGCTCTGACCTGCGGTGCGACTTCTTCAACGACTGTGAGGATTACGGCTCTGATGAAATCAATTGCAATAAGAAAGGTGGGATGTGTTAGAGTGGCAATGCCGTGGCAGGGGGCCGCTCCACCTGGTTCTAATTGTGATAATGTTGTCTTGTAGACACCATGTTGAATGAGTGCCGCAACAACATGACAGTGTGTGGCGATGGCGATGAAGCTCACTGTGTGGTTAACGGGACGAGCTCTTTTTGCTCCTGCAAACCAGGCTTCCAATCCTATGGGCGTAAGAGATGTGAAGGTACGTTCTTTGTCAGCTCTGCTCTCATTTGATGTTACGATAACAATGTGTATCACAACTTTTTCTGTGGCTTATTTATTTTGACAGATAAGAACGAGTGCAGGGAGTTTGGAGTGTGTTCCCACATCTGTAACAACACAAAGGGCTCATACAAGTGCAGCTGCCACAAGTACTTTACCAGAATCAATGACACTTGCAAGGCTGACAGTGAGTATAGTACTCGTATACATTTTTAGCATTCTTTTCAGACAATGTATGGGAAAAACTATGAGGACACCTAGCCATTACACCAACAGAAAGTGAAAATAAAGGCTTTGAATCATTCACTCATTCCCCAATTTCTATACAATATACATTTTTATGTAATGGACTATCTACTGTATTCACTCATCTGTCAAATGGAAAAAAATTTACAAACGCCACACGAATGCGCTGTTACATCATATTGTAACACATTTCCCCACATTTGTAAGGGACATTTTGTTATGGTCAGATGAAAACAAGGTTGCACTTTTTTGGCCATATTTCCAAAAAATATGTATAACTACAGTGAAGAATGGTGGTGGCAGCATCATGCTTTGGGGCCGTTTTTCTTCGGCTGAACTGGGGCCTTAGTCAAGGTGGAGGGAATTATGAACCATTTCAAATTGCAGTCAGTGTGAGCACAAAACCGTCAAGCTTCTGCTAGAAAGTAAAAAAATAAAAATAAAAATCTGAAAAAGCCTACGAGACTATCTGAATTTATTATTATTATTATTATTATTAATTAATTAATTAAATGTTTCTCTTTATTTTATCTTCCTCAATACAAAGCATATCCAATACTCAAAATCTATAGTTCATTACAATGCTCTACGCAAGGAGTGACCAGGATTCTTGAGAATGCCGCTACCTCAAATGAAAAAAAAGATGCAATAAGATTAGGGCTGTGATAATTTTCATGATGTAAAAAACCATGAAATGGTGAATATTTTTCATGACTATTTCTAACACTGTCTTGTAACATTTCCAGCCACAAGATGCCCATTCAACTAATTCAAAAAAACATTTTAACTCTAAATTTGTTTAATTTGGGGCACAATTCTCTAGTGTGAGGTTTCCCATTTCCTCTCAACTACAATAATATCTGTCCACTTGGTCCCCAGCTCAGAGACAAGTGCTCTACATCGCTGATGACAACGAGATCCGCGGCCTGGACCCCTCTATGCCAAACTGGCGCTATGAACAAATCTTCCAAGGTGACGCCAACGTGCGCATAGATGCCATGGATGTACACATTAAGACAAACCGCATTTACTGGACAAACTGGCACACTGGACGCGTATCCTCGTACGAATTGCCTTCTTCCTCCTCCCCGTCACCTAACAACAACCGAAACCGACGGCAGACGGAATCACGGGTCACCAATGTGGAGGTGAAGACATACAGTCAGCAAACTTCAGTAGTTACCGAAAAAGCTAGCACTTGCTTTTTTTTGGTTGAAAGTGGACTTTTGCGCTGTCTGTGTTTAGATCCCTGATCTGAAGATGCCCCGAGGCATTGCTGTGGACTGGGTGGCAAGCAACCTGTATTGGACCGACTCTGGTCGAGACGTCATTGAGGTGGCTCAGCTTAGCGGAGGGCACCACCGCAAAACTCTCATTTCAGGCATGATCGATGAGCCTCATGCCATCGTGGTCGACCCTCCGAGAGGGTAAGTAGGGAAGGGAAAGCTTACTTATATTGTAAGGGTGTTAACCTAAGTTCAGTCTAAACTATGCAAATGTCATTCTCTAGGAAAATGTACTGGGCAGACTGGGGGAACCACCCCAAGATTGAGACAGCTGCCATGGACGGTACAATGAGAGAGACACTGGTGGATGAAAACATTCAGTGGCCAACTGGTAAAACATACAGTACATCCACAAACACATCTGCAAAATAAAATGCAGCTTTAGTAACTTTGTCTTGTTTTTGCGCAGGCCTTGCAGTGGACTACTTCAACCAGCGCCTGTACTGGGCCGACGCTAAGCGATCATTAATCGCCAGCGTGAGGCTAAATGGCAGTGATGCAGTTGTGGCTGTGAACACCATCAAGAACAGTTGAGTGGCACTTTTTACTTCTGTTTCTGAAGGCAATGCGTGTACTCTATGTACATTTGTATGAATGAGTATTAGAGCAACAATGAAAAGGAAAAAAATACTATTAGACTGAAAAGTTTACTTGAAAAACTGCATATAGTATACAGTCTAATACTGTTGAGCTTTTTGGTTTTTGGTCTGAACACTTTAATGCGCCAATGTCAAACGCAGGCCCGGAGACTCGATTTGGCTTGTCAAATCATTTTTATGGGGGCCATTTAAAGCAAATACGGTGTGTCTACTTCACGTTCCTTGCTAAATGCATTTGTTCTTTTCATTTTGACAGAAAATCTTCTTTTACTTTTTTTTTTTTTTTTTTTATATACGGCTGTTACAAGCATTTATTTCACCATTTTTGGTTGTCAGTATTTTCTATAATTTCAAATTCACTTTATTATTAACAAAGATATATAATACAAATAAAATGGAGAGGCAATTGCATATATGCAATAATGTGATGAGCTGATTACACATTTACTGTATTTGAGGGCCACAGTCATAAGAGCCCTGTGAGGGTAACCATAAATATATGGTTTAATGGGATTGTGCAAACATTTGTGTCTGTTTCCCAGAAGGAACTGCATAAACTGAAATCTTACTTTTTTTAAATTTGTTCAATTATCATCGGATGTGTTATGAACAAATATTTAATATGTCCCCATGAATATATATTATAGCATGCCTCTGTAGAAAAACAGCGACAGTTATGTTGGTAAGGGAATATTGACTTAAAATTAAATGTACTTACTTATCCTAACATTAAATTTTTTTATCAAAATATTATACTTTTATTCCCATAAACTTAACACATTTTTCTCTTTTTCTACTTTTTTGTGGCTCAAATACCCCTTTGTACATTTTAGTTTATTTTCTGTCGATAAGGCTTTCACCGTACTGTACTTCTTTACACAGAGCTCCATCAGCCCTTCAGTATTGATATATTTGAAGACTACATCTATGGCATCACCTATATCCACAACCACGTCTTCCGTGTAAATAAGTTCGGCAAGGGCGACGTGGAGAACCTGACAACGAGAATGAACCACGCCACAGATTTGGTTTTGTACCATCGCAACAAGCAACCAGAGAGTGAGTTTGGCGTAAAGCAACGGCAGTAAGAAGTGAAGAAGGACGTTTGGTGTTATTGTATCCTCTCTGTCTTTGCTAGTGAA